>NW_015539923.1:639992-644322 GCF_001515605.1 Sinocyclocheilus anshuiensis
GGTGTGTGTTTAGCGGCAGTGTTTCTAGAGCACTGGAAGAGGAGGCAGCGATGTTTACAGCACAGCTGGGATCTGACAGGCATGGAAGACGATGAGGTGAGAAAAAGTCCCAAGCATTTCAGAATACTAGAAACATGACCAAAGTCACAGAACACATCTAATATTCATTATTAAATAGCGGCAGCTCTAAAATCAGATTTTCGAAGCTGTAAAATAGCTGACATATGCACATCTGTGACTGCATCATTTAAAAAATGCTGCTCACTGAGTGGAATTCTGATTAAAAAAACTGAAGTTTGGGCAGGCACATCAAAGGATTTCTCCTAAAGGAAAAATCCTTTGATGTGCCTGCCCAAACTTCAGTTTTTTTAATCAGAATTCCACTCAGTGAGCAGCATTTTTTAAATGATGCAGTCACAGATGTGCATATGTCAGCTATTTTACAGCTTCGAAAATCTGATTTTAGAGCTGCCGCTATTTAATAATGAATATTAGATGTGTTCTGTGACTTTGGTCATGTTTCTAGTATTCTGAAATGCTTGGGACTTTTTCTCACCTCATCGTCTTCCATGCCTGTCAGATCCCAGCTGTGCTGTAAACATCGCTGCCTCCTCTTCCAGTGTTCTAGAAACACTGCCGCTAAACACACACACACACACACACAAACACAATGATCACAACACTATCTATTCCTCTTTACACCACCTTATTTCTTCTCAATATATTATAAATGTACAGTAATCACATAGTTTATCATCAAATGCACATATTCATACAGCTCATACCCCAAAGGGACATAAAGATGGCGAAGCCCACTGTGGCGTGGTTATCAAACAGATAGCTGGTACGCGCCGTACTGCAGATACTGCTCAGCTGCCAGTAATCACACACACGATCACATAGAGGACACATGGTGAAATTAAGACGCTCATCACACATCTCTTGACTGAAAGAGAGGGAGAAATTAATTATTGATTGTATCATAAATATTCACTGCAATACATAAACATTTATTTTCTTTGAAAAATGTTGGAAAAAATATCAAAACTAAACCTTATAAAACATCCCCGGAAAAGGCTTAATTAAGGAAATAAATCAATGCAATTCAAATATAAATGTTCCAAAATACATATTAGAGTTACTGTTGGTTTGATCTAAAGCAATTAGCTTATATTATGAATAAAAATTATTTCAATATTAAGTCCCCACAAGGTAAATAGCTTAATAAAAACACTAAATAAAGTCTTAATGAAAATCTGTGAGGGTCAGATTCAGGATTAGGGCATAGAAAAATATTTGTTTGTTAAAAAACATCAAAAGTTAAAGGGTTAGTTCACCCAAAAATGAAAATTAGCCCACAAATTACTCACCCTCAAGTCATCCTAGGTGTATATGACTTTCTTCTTTCAGACGAATCCAGTCGGAGTTATATTAAAAATTGCCTTTGATCTTTCAAGCTGTTTAATGCCACTCAGCGGGTGCTGAATGCATCAGCCCAAAAGAAGTTAAATAAAAAGCGGCCATCCATAATAAAAACTGTCTCACACGGCTCCGGGGGGTGAACAAAGGCCTCCTGTAGCGAATCGATGCGTTTTTGTAAGAAAAATATCCATATTCAAAACGTAATAATCACTTTAATGTTGCTTGCGCCAACAGTCATACACGGAAGCAGCTCCGGGGGAATGACGTATGAGGTCAGATTTGCGCATGCACCGCTCAGAAGTGACGAACGCAGAAGTGCAGGGGAGAGATCAAAACAAAACAACAGTCAGGAATTAGAAGTACAAAACGAGGATTTGTAAAGAAGAATGTTGGAGGATTTCGATATAAGCCAAGAGGAGACTGGTTTTCCTTTGCTAAAGTAAGGAAACTTTGCTTCCTTTGCTCCTGTAAACAAACGTTGGTTTTCACGAGACTCACCCGCGCATGCGCAGCACTGACCTCATACGTCATTCCCCCGGAGCTGCTTCCGTGTAGGACTGTTGGCACAAGCTACATTAAAGTGATTATTAAGTTTTGAATATGGATATTTTTCTTACAAAAATGCATCGATTCGCTACAGAAGGGCTTTGTTCAACCCCCGGAGCCGTGTGAAACACTTTTTTTTTAATGGATGGGCACTTAACTTCTTTTGGACTGATGCATGCAACACCCGCTGAGACCATCTGAGCAAGGGGGACTTGATGTTTTAGATTATAATACTTTTATAATCCCACTTTCACAACTAAATGGTTGATGAAGTTTGTAAAGAATAGAAAGAGATTTTAAAGAATAAATAGAGATTGTAATGTATTTACTAATTATTTTTAATACTTTGAGGCATATATATTTTTTGTTAAAATGTATTTTTCTGTTGACAAAATTCCTATTAAATTGACCAATTTCCATAGACAAGCCCTGCTAGCATGGAACTGTCAGGGAACAAAGACTCAAATGGCAAAAGTGAGTATATTTGATGAAACAGTTTATTCACAAACAGGTGAATGACACAATGGCAGATGGTAAACAACCGGAGCGGATGAAGTGAACACATTCCTGAAAGGAAAATTTGTGGGCTAATTTTCATTTTTGGGTGAACTAACCCTTTAAGGCAAAGACCCCATGATGATAGAAAAGGAAACATGTGAATGTGTTTACCTGGGCACATTGGTGTCTACGGTGAGGCAGCCGTACAGGAATACTGCGACTCCTAAAGCCGAGGCTGGAATCAGCAGCTGTGTGTACACTCCCAACCAGGCAAAATACAGGCCAATCTTCTCTCCAAAGTACTTCCTTTTGAATACAGGTAAACGGGTTACAGAACTGTTACGAATTTGACAACGTAAACAACCACTGAATACCAGCACATGCAAAAACGCTGTTTTCAAAAACAATGACTGCACGGAATATGAACCTACAATTGAACCTGAATGCCATTCACAAGTTTTACACATCCTCCAACTCTTGTATATTCATTTATTAAAATATTTTGTCTATTCTGATTATGCTTTCAGCAGCTACAGTCCATTCCAGAGCTTTTCCCCATAATCAGCTCAGAATATGTCAGTTTGCAGACTCCATGTGAGCCAAAAGATAAGTAATACATTTACTAAATAGTCTTAGTATTGTACTGTCAAAGACATACCGTCTGCCATTCTCAGCGTGCATGCTATACGGTGGGCATGTTTTAAATATTCGTGATGTCCAGGCGGGCATATTAAATTCACCAGATGCAAAGCGTCTTCTTTTACTCTAAAAACAAAGCTGGATTGTAGCAAGTTGCAGGTCATTTAATAATGTTTTTTTATGCTGAAAATGCTTGTTTGATAAGCATTCTGGGATAGGCAGAATGAGACTGTTTTGTCAGGTGTTTTGTTGCCTGCCAGCCAGGTGAAATCTTGAAAATGAAAAGTGACATCGCTTCTCAACGAGCCATGCGACTTAAAGTAGAACTATTTACAGCAAGCCACAAAAATACACACACACATCTGACAGTTATCAGAAAAGAGATCCAGTTAATAACCATCTGTGTGCTGAATAACATCCTTCACAGAACCAGATGGTAGGGATGTACGTCATGTCTGATACCTTATAAGGTCCATTGGCTGATATTTGTAGCAAGCACCATAATTGGCCCATTCCTCATGCAGCATCTGCAATACATACAAATATCACTCATTACTAGGGATGTAACGATATCAAAATCTCACGATGCGATAATATTGCGATATGACGTCCACGATACGATATTTATTGCGTAATTTAAAAAAAAGACAAATGAAGAATTGGAAAAAAAGAACATTTTGTACATTTTAAAGTTAAATGATTCTATATAATGCACTTTGAGAGTTCAACATTAGAAGCTGCAACCCATGTTCTTAATGGGTTAGTTCACCCAAAAATGAAAATTAGGCTGTGTTTTACTCACCCCTGAGGCATCCTAGGTGTATATGACTTTCTTCTTTCAGACGAATCCAGTTGGAGTTATATTAAAAATTGTCTTTGATCTTTCAAGCTGTTTAATGCCACTCAGCGGGTGTTGCATTGCTTCAGTCCAAAAGAACTTAAATAAAAATCGCCCATCCATAAAAAAAAGTGTCTCACACGGCTCCGGGGGGTGAACAAAAGCCTTCTGTAGCGAATCGATGCGTTTTTGTAAGAAAAATATCCATATTCAAAACGTAATAATCACTTTAATGTAGCTTGCGCCAACAGTTGTACACGGAAGCAGTTCCGGGGGAATGACGTATGAGGTCAGCGTTGCGCATGCGCGGGTAAGTCTCGTGAAAACCAACATTTGTTTACAGGATCAAAGGAAGCAAAGTTTCCTTACTTTAGCAAAGGAAAACCA
>NW_015539923.1:644332-646875 GCF_001515605.1 Sinocyclocheilus anshuiensis
TAAAACACAGCCTAATTTTAATTTTTGGGTGAACTAATCCTTTAAGTCAGAAAAAAGGCAGTGAATTGACTTGTACCTGAACTTTAAAGGGGACTCAACCCTCTTTTTATTTGATATACTGTCTCAGTCTAAATTACATTCACACTGGTGTTTTAGAAAGCCAAACAAATTAGAATATAATAATAATAATAACAATGACAGTAATAGCCATATATTGTAAAACAATCGCACTGTAAAATAAATGAAAATGTATATTATTATTATTATTTTTGCTTTACACTACAGTAGGGATATTACAATACTTTTTTCCTAATTTCTACACTTGAAAGAGATATTTTGAATTTGGACTGCATTTAAACCGCTAGCTACCAGTAGGCATGGGTCAGTATGAGATTTTGACGGTATGATAACCTTAAGCAAAAATATCACGGTTTCACAGTATCACGGTACTGTTGTTACAGCTCTAAAATGTGTTAATTTTAAATGTCTGGGTTAAAAAAAAAAAAAAACCTGAACACAATATATTCTGAGCAACATACAGAATATTTGGAACAGTAGAATTTGTTTATTTTTTCTTTGATTTGTTTCTGAAATGTGGGCTGTCCTGCAGCTTTTGATGTGGATGGCTGATTTGCTGCTAGAGCAACTGCTGCCCTAAAAAGAAGAAAAATAAAGACTGACATCTTTATTTAACCTAAATCTGTAATTACAGTTATTTAATGAGTAAAACACAGCCTAATTTTAATTTTTGGGTGAACTAATCCTTTAAGTCAGAAAAAAGGCAGTGAATTGACTTGTACCTGAACTTTAAAGGGGACTCAACCCTCTTTTTATTTGATATACTGTCTCAGTCTAAATTACATTCACACTGGTGTTTTAGAAAGCCAAACAAATTAGAATATAATAATAATAATAACAATGACAGTAATAGCCATATATTGTAAAACAATCGCACTGTAAAATAAATGAAAATGTATATTATTATTATTATTTTTGCTTTACACTACAGTAGGGATATTACAATACTTTTTTCCTAATTTCTACACTTGAAAGAGATATTTTGAATTTGGACTGCATTTAAACCGCTAGCTGTCAGCAATTCATACTGCACTTTTAAGCTTTTATTTTGGCGGAAACGGCAGTAGAGCTTTTATTTTGAAGGAAAACTCCAGCTTCAGTGAAAACAGGCTTACAAAAACAAAAATGTGTCTCACTACGATCACAAGCTGATCAATGTGTGCGCTTCGAAAAGCGTAGCGCTAACAGACTTGATGAAGGGATTAAGCCATATTGTGCTTTTGGTTTTAGTTCGTTTGACCAGATACTGTGCCAAAGCATAATGGCAGTTTTGCTATCGCGATATTGATAATATCATTCCCTACTCATTACAAATCTTTTGCATCTTCTTAGATATGACACACACAAGTACATCTTACAGTAATAAGCAGCTTATTGTCATTTTATCAATCAAATAAAAATAAAAATCCTAAATGTCACTGTGTGACACGCTGCCGTCCAATCGCAGCAGGCTGCAGGACTCACCTGTCTGTCGTTGCGATGATCTTTATTTTCTGAGCTGTCAAAGTCTCCCTGCAGCAATGACAACACACACAGAGCTCTAGCCAAACCACATCACACATTTACACTGAACTAACAGGCGAATTATAAATCAGCTGTATTAAGCTGGGTACAATGCAAAACTTACATCATGCAGAGGGAAGGCAGAATCATAAGCCCCTTTAGCTAGCAGTGATGCAATACCTGAGGAAGAAAAGAGAGAGAATTTGAATATTCAAATTGACAGTATGGTATTTGTAGATTTGACATCTCAAGGAACATACCCATAGTTTGACAGGTCTGTGTGCAGGTGGTGCGCCTCAGAATTTCATAAACCTATGCAAGAGCGTGTACGCAACACAATAATACATAAAAAAAGCAATCATACATTAACAGAATAGTTCACCTAAAAAATCTATTCCTCTCTGGTCACTATTTCAATATAATGAATGTGGACTCCAAAATTACTAAAAAGCACCATGAAGTATCATAAAAATGGCCCATATGAAATGTGCACTTAGTCATAAGATATATATTGAAAATGTTATTAGCTGAACATGCAGCTCAGTTCTTCTGGGCATGTTCATGTGAGTTTATGAGCTACACTGTAAAATCCAATAGTTTACCTTACTTAGATTTAATTAGTAATCTTTACTTAGTTGTTATACTTACTAGGTTTTATTAAGTTACAGCTACTTTCAAGGCAAATAAAACAATTTACTTACTGTTTTGAGTGACACTTACTTAAAATATTCAAGTACACTGTAAAATCCAATAGTTTACCTTACTTAGATTTAATTAGTTATCTTTACTTAGTTGTTATACTTACTAGGTTTTATTAAGTTCCAGCAACTTTCAAGGCAAATAAAACAATTTACTTACTGTTTTGAGTGACACTTACTTAAAATATTCAAGTACACTGTAAAATCCAATAGTTTACCTTACTTAGATTTAATTAGTTATCTTTACTTAGTTGTTATACTTAC
>NW_015539923.1:647699-665199 GCF_001515605.1 Sinocyclocheilus anshuiensis
TCACCATTATAGTGATTAGCGTTCCCTTTGGTTGGGCACGTTGAACTTCATTTATGTTATTATAATTTTCTTCTTGTTAATACAGCAATGCATCATGAAGTCAGAGTTATTTGATTTCAAGAGAAGAAAAATAATAAATAGGTTGCTTTTAAAAAGTGACCTATCTTCTTATTAAAACTTTAATGCTTTGTTTTGTGTGTGAGTTTATTAATGAAGATTTTCCAGTTTCAGTTTTCATAAATACCTTGAGATGATTTTAATTGGGTTTATATAATCCTTAAATAGTGTGTGGTAATATGCTAAAGTCACACACAGACTTAAACATTCAGCACGTGAACTACAACAATGGTAGTTGAAAAAAAATTTCATTTATTTTCATTAATTGTAACAATAACCATTTTATTTGCTCTTTTTGTTGTGCTACTACTGACACAAGACAGCAAATAAAATTGGCAAATTAAATCAACGACTGTAAAACAAAGCAACTGTATAATTTATTCATGCCGCAATGCAGTTCTTTTTTAGTTACTAGAACTCTCGTGTAAGTAAACTATACTAACTAAGCATTTGTCAGTACAACATACTATTCCTATTTCACTTTACTTAGTTTTTTCAAGGCAATCGGTTTGCATGCTTTTTTTAAGTAAGCCCAAGTAATTAGATTTTACAGTGTATGTAGTAATGTCTAAGTCATAAATTGTTCTTTTTGAGTCAGTGTATGGCACGAAAACAGTATAGTTTAATGATACTTCTATGTTGCTTTTCTGTCATTTTTGAAGCTTCAAAGCTCCAGTCCCCAATCGTTGTAACCATATGAGGAAAAATTACCATTACCATTTGCATCAAATATTCTCCTTTTGTGTTCCACAGCAAAATGAACCATTAGAACAACATAACTTGACATAATTTTCATTTCTGGATAAACTATTGCTTTAAATCTGTTCTAATGTGTCCAGATGTGTCCTGTTTCATTATTACTGATACTTACAATTCGACCTCGTATTGCATTGCTGAACAAGCTGTTTTTCGACTTTATATCAAATCTGCAAAATAAAAGACAACCAATTAGGCCAACACATGGGCTTGCTTTTTGTAAATGCTCTTTTATGACACTCTGGCTGTCTATGAATGCTGGCACTCACAGGTGTAGCTCGTCTCTGCTGAACGGTTGGGATAGCACCCGTGTGCGTGGGTCTTGGGGCTCCGGTACGCCTGGCTGGAACAGCTGATTGATCTTCGTCCAAAACGAGCTTATTACGCCCATGAGCCCCGTCTTCTCTTTCAGCTGATATGTCTGGAAAAACAACCATAACGGAACTAAAATTAAACAGAGATTAATCCATTTATATCCAGAGCTAAAGAGAGACGAGACACACTAGAAGTTGAGACCAGAGTCAGACGATTTAACACCACATGTGTGGAATGGAATTATATCTTGTTTTGTGGGCAAACAAAGCACATGGGATGTGGGTCCATATGTGTCAACAGCTAATCCACCATTATCAGATTATATCATTCAATACAACTCACCACCTCAAAGGATAAATCATTCTTTCAGGATGTCACTCTAAGCCAAATTTAAATGTATGGGAAAATGTGACGTTAACAATCATCTTAGTATGCAGCGTATGACAAATGCCTCTTGCAGGAATTTGAAAATATTTTACAAGTAATCGGCTTGTTGACCGTGTAATCAGATCTTTTTTTTCTCTGCAGTGTTCAGACTTTGAGAATTGACTTTTGGCATTACAACTGCTCTTAGACCGCGCCAACCCCGAGCACTTACAAAGATCATCATGGAGCCAAAGCTCTTAACACCAAAAACATGACACTCATGGGCTGTGCCAGTGTCCACATTTGGAGTGACTGTTGAGTCTCTGAACAGCTCGGATTGACACATTGGGCTCTCATTTGAACAGAACTGTTTCTAAGCATTGGCATTAGTTTATTTGTCAGTGCAATCTGTACCAGTAAAACACTGGAGTAAAATGTCAGGTCATACTTATTATACATACGTGTATATAAAATATATAAAATATTTTTTTTTAAATGTAATTTATTCTTTTGATGCAAACACTGAATTTTCAGCATCATTACTCCAGTCTTCAGTGTCACATGATCCTTTGGATATCATTCTGATATGATGATTTGCTGCTCAAGAAACATTTCTTATTATTATCAATGTTGAAAACAGTTGTGCTGCTTAATATTTTTGTGCAAACTGTGATACTTTAAGAAGCAATCGAATGTCTTTACCATCACTTTGGTCAATTTAATGCATCCTTGCTGAATACAAGTATTAATAAAAAAAAAAAAAAGTCACCAAAATAGGAACCGTCCTAATGGGAGCTAACAGTTGATTGTTGATTTTAATGGAAGCATTTTAGTTTGAATACACTAGCAACACAAGATTGATTCTCAGAAAACACATATAACATATCTTATTAAAGATTCTGACATATGCATGCATGTAAATTGTGTATCCTTGTATTTTTTTCTATGGGGCTGTTAAAGAGAGTCAAAGGTAAACGGAATCAGAACATGATGCAGACCAGACTCAAACCTAGGTCCTTGAGAGCTTTATGAGCCTCACAGATCACCCACTGCATCATCTTTATATTTTATTCTCAAATGGCAGCCTTTTTATGTGTCTGTTTCCCTTTTATAGTAACTCACCTTTTTAGTCGGCACTCTGATCTTAAGAAGTTCTGCCTCACGACTGAGAACGGACCAGGGAACATGGAGACGGGTAAACCGGACCGTTCTCATCTTGAAAGAAAAAGAAAATTAGTTTAAAGAGTAAAGCACCACTGAATAATGCAGTCGATTTGGTTTGCAGGATGCAACTGAAAATTTGCTTCAAGATAAGGTGATTGGTGCAAACACACACACACACACACACACATACACACAGAGAGAGAGAGTTTAAGAAGCAGCTGTTACTAAAATGGTCTTATTCAGCGTGGATGAATGACACACACACAAACACATCAAACACAAACACCTCTGGCACTGAGGATCAACCATAATCTGCCTTTAGGCTAGAGACAGCAGTACTCAAATTTAATCCACACTAACATAACACAACTGATCTACCACCATCACACCACCAACAATCAAACGTACACCCACATCACAGCTTTCACTCAGGATTTCACTTTCATCAGTCAATCTTAATGTTAAAATGAACCCTGGGGCCAATTTCAGATCTGTACAGACATCGGACATAGGAACAATGCCTTTGCATCTAAGAATTAATTTACTATTATAGCTAGTTATGCAATATCAAAAAATAATGTTTTTCACTTACAAAATAATTTGCAAGTACACAACATGGTAGAATTTGTTTTCAGTGTAATTTATGCCGATTAATTAAAAACACTGTGTTCAAGCAGATGATTTTCATTGCATTATTCATTATTATTATCGAGTAAGCAAAAACTAAAAATCATAATGGTCCTAAAAATAGGCTTTGTTTTCATTATGCAAAATATAATTTCTTTTAGGTTGAAATATCTAGTCGTTTCTTCGTGCATAAGGTGTACTCAAACCTGCATAATAATAGGAACTCTATTTGGATTCATGAGGGTATTGCTTGAGTATAAGCTTTTTTGGGGGGAAAAAAGCTGCATGAGTCAACCAATCTACTCCTATTCAGAAATACTAAGCTCTCCCTGCTTCAACTTTGGAAAATCCATGATGCAGGGGGAACCGATCATCCCTTGTGACAACCATAGTTGCATCCGTCGCAAATATATCGCTGGGGGCCACCACTGCAGCATTGCAAGAAAGCGAAGAAATGCTCTTTGGCATCTGTTAACTAGTATTAAAATATGCTGCATTGCTTGAAAATGAAAACTAGCTCCCCCTTCAAAAAAGATAGACTTTTCTTGGTGTGGGAGGGTTTGGGCTTTTTCTAAACTGGGTCTCCAATTCTTAAGTTCCAAGGTCACCTTGGGAATCTCTTGATTGTGTTTATTCTGTTAGTATTACACTCAAAACTGAGCTCATCCCTGATTATTCATGGCTCAACACATGAGACAATGACACATTAATGTGTTTGCCAGGAAAATGATATAGAGACATGCATGGGCAAACAAGAACACACACAGGCTATGTTCAGAATATACTATGCTACTCACACTAATTTTGCAATATGCAGATTTTTGGCCTGTTTTAAGCACCATTTTCGTTATCTGATCAGACTGATTGAATTAAGGACTTTTACACAAAATGTATTTTAAATAAATGCAAAACAACACCTTTTAATTTCCAAAAATGATAACTGTGTCGACACCACTTGTGAAATTACATACACTACTGTTCAAATGTTTTGGGTCAGTAATTTATTTATTTTTTTTAAAGAAATTAATACTTTTATTCAGCAACAATGCATTAAATTGATCAAAAGTGACAGTAAAGACGTTTATAATGTAAAGTCTATTTTAAATAAATGCTGTTCTTTTGAACTGTCTTTAAATCAAAGAACCCTGAAAAAATGTATCACGTTTTTCACAACAACAAAACTCTTTCTTGAGCAGCAAATCAGCATATTAGAATGATTTCTGAAGGATCATGAGACACTGAAGACTGGAGTAATGATGCTGAAAATTCAGCTTTGCATCACAGGAATAAATTACATTTTAAATTATATTCAAATAGAAAACATTTATTTAAAATTGTAATAATATTTATTTTTACTGTATTTTTGATTAAATAAATGCAGCCTTGGTAAGCATAAGAGTTTCAAAAAGATTTTAAAAAATCTTACCAACTTTTGAACAGTAGTGTATGGATATAAGCAGATCATATGACAATTTACAGTAGCATCCTGCTGTTTGAAATGTTGCATAATGCATTGTTTCTTACATATTTAAGAACTAAAAATAGTAGGCAGTACAGTATTTAGTGTATACTGCGTAGTATGCAGTTGGCTAGTATAGCAGTCTGAACATAACTATGCACACATCAACACAAACCTCTTTGTCATGTTCAATCTCCAAGCCTTCCTCCTGAAGTCCTCTTTCAAATTCCTCTCTAATTTTATCTTGTAGTTCATTGGCGGGTTCCATCGCAAGCCCCGCCTCCAGCACTGCCTCCAAAATATCGCCCTTCGTACTCCTGTGTGAAGGGGTGGGGCTTTGAGACGGCACGTTACCGTTAGAGACAACAGAGAGGCGGTGTTGGGACTGACGTCTCTTGCAGTGATAAACAAGAACGTAGTCCACTCTTCTGCGGCCGTCTGCAAAACACAGCCCTCCTCCTGGACCAGGGCCCGGCTCCTCCTGAAAACACACACAAGCATTCTTCAGCTCCGTAACATCTAGACACATCTGCATGGCTGTACAGCGAAAGCTATAATTGCAGATTCCTGGAGCTCTCTCAAAGCTGCATAGTGTGTAGTTGGCAGTTTGAGCAAAAAAAATTGAGGATCTGGGTCATCCACTGATTGGCTGGTGGTTCAAAGCTTTTGGACGTTTCCCGTCATACTCATGTTTAATTCGAATTCTGCTTTTGAGCAAGGTGCATAACTAGGACGGTCCCTGTGGTTTGCAAATTAGTGGATAAAACTGTCAGCTGACATTGTGGTTTTCATAATATTCTGTTCACACTACAAAAAGATCCCCAAAAATGTTATGATCAGAAGATATAAGATAATATATTTTACCCCAAATAAGAACAAATGAAAACTTATATTTTGCAAAAAGACATTTTGTGATTTTTTTTCTTGCATTATGAAATTACAGACTTGCACCCCAATTCCATAAGCAAAAATAAATAAATAAAACTATTTTTGTTACTGTAAAGCAAAAAACAACAACAGCAGTTTACTGTATGCATATATATTTAATTTATACAAATAAGATATTAATAAAATATTTTTTATATAAAAATACAAAATATATAACAAAAAAGTCTTACATTTTTTTCATATCTTTGAGTTTTGTCAAAGAATCACAGTTTTAGGGGGCAATATTTACCAGTGTCTGTTCTTGGGAGCATTTTTACTGTATGTTAAAGAACTTTATAATAATCAAGTTCATTGGAATGTGAATTGTGTTAAAAGAAAATGCCTTGGGATTTCTACAGGCTATGGGAACGTCTAGTGCAAATATTTAACTGATGCCATTTAGTAGATGCTTTCCAATATGATACATTGAAAACACATCGCAAGTTCCACTGAAGCATGAAAAAAACTCATTACAACAAAGTATAAATATTTAATTTATGCAGATAAGATTTTTTCATTTCATTTTTAATTTAAAATGCCTTAATGCAAATTCTAAATTTCTTATTTCTTTAATTTGATTTTGGAAAAAAGCATTTGAAGGTTCCACCAAAGCATGTTGGGATCTTGGGGAGTGTTTTCCTCCACTGGAGAATGGATTCTCAGACTGTAACTGTCCAGTAGTGATATGGATTTTTCAATGGTCGATGCCAATATCTAGAGATTTTTTTCCCACTGACTCCAACCCACAATCTTTGTGTGACCAGCTTACAATTGCAAAATCACTGCATTTTCTTATGTCACCTTACTTGACCCCTGGGGAGTCCGTGAAGCTTCTGCAGAGGGTCCATTGAGAAGATGCACATAATTCAAGATTCAATTCAAGTTTATTTGCAGTTCAATTTGCAGAATTGAATTGAATTGAACATAACATATGCAATGCAAATATTTTAATATGATCTAACCAGAACCATTATTTAATGCAATAATGTCAGTTAATAATTTAACATAAAGTGCTCTAAAAGTAATACCTGTCTTTGATAATAAACAACATTTCCGCTTAAAGCCTGCATTAGACAACAGAAATCACGCACCGTGTCCTCAGCAATGTCGTTGGCATCATGCCCGCTGCTGGCTGTGCCCTGCTGGCCCAGTTCAGAGATATCTCGGGCAAGACAGCAGAGTTTCTCGCTCTGCATTGAAGAGGACTCACTCTTCACGGCAGAAACACGCATGCGCTCAGGGGCCCCATTCCAATTTTCTGTTAGATAGAGATATTCACAGGTTAATTTTGATGTCTAATAATATCTTACTGAAAGTCTTCTGTTATGGCATTTTTCTCTTATGTCAGTTTCTTTGTGTGTGCTTTGACAATATTGCATGCAAAACAATCATGCCAATAAATTGCTTGAAATTGAAATGGAACTGAGAGAGAGAGAGAGAGAGAGAGAGAGAGAGAATGCTTCCATTTAAAAGTAGAGACTATAAACCTTTCAGCACCAAGGACAGCGACATAATTGAAGGCTGTGCCTCAACGCAATGCTGACTCTGATCACACAAACAGCGGCACTTACACCTCTAGTCTTTCTAAATATTCTCACACCTGACTAACGCGTCACTTAAATATGCCTCATGCCTTCAGGTAAACAAACACAGGGATTCATGACTCTTAGAGAAAGCTATAAGCGCATTTACACCACCTGACCAAACCATGCATCGCTCCACAGTCTATTTGTGCATTTATTTCCCAGTGCTTTCATATGAAACCACAGTTTCCATTCTGTCGTCAATGTCAAAAGAGAAAAAAGATCATAAAGTGTGTTTGACTGTTATGAGAAAACAACACATGGCGTCAGATTGCGCTTGAAATAGCTCCAGCTTATTGCCCCAGCTAATTATACAAACCCCCTCCGACATACTGAGCCCTCTCATTGTTTTCCAAAGCAAAGGATGAATTCTAACACAATTAGTTACAACGTTAACGAGTGTTAAAGTGTGACAGCCCGTCTGAAGGGGCAAATAATGGCGTGCGCCTCATTGCAATTAACATCAACGACCAGTTTGGTGCCACTCAAATGTTCAGTTTTCACCACATCAGACTAATGGACTATAAATGCATGAGTACGTGAAATAACATGCATGCATTTGCAACAGTTGAATATAAAACGATAACCAAACAAGCCAATTTATTCAAGTGCCAATTGCACAGACATACAGCAAATGAATGCACTTTCCCTTTGGCTCAGAGAATCCAATGCACTCGCACACAAACAACAGCATCAACAAACAACATCCACCGGAGTGCTAGGACTGGTACTCACCCGTGGCAGAGGGCGACCTGTTCAGTGCCATCTTCATGTTCCCGGTGATATGGTGGACAATCCGCTCGCGGCCCCGCGCAGCTTAATGCGCTCGTGCTGCTGCCATTAATTCCGTGGAGCGCTCGAGACGCTCAAACTTCCAGCGCGCGTGCACCGAGAGAACAGTGACAGACGACACAACACCCCCCCGCCTTCTCTCTCTCTCTCACACACACACACACACACACACACACACAAGGTAGGCCTATCTCTCACAAACAGACGCTAAATGCATAATACTAATTATTACAAACTAACCGTGGAAAATATTTTAAAACATAAAAATAAATTATGTTTTATGACCAAGCATTATATAATAAATAAAACAGTAGTTTAGAAAGGAATGAAAATACTGTCATCATTTACTCACCCTCATATCGTTCCAAACATTAGGCAGAACCAGAGTTTCAATCACTTTTTAAAAGTGGCAATCTTGAATTATGTGCATCTTCTCAATGGACCCTCTGCAGAAGCTTCACGGACCCCCCAGGGGTCAAGTAAGGTCCCTTTAAGGTCATCTTGAATATCACCCTTTGACCCGTTATAGTTTTAACTGTGAAAATAATTTACTTTAAAAGAGAAAAAAAAATTCTTGGTACTTAAAACACTTGACTTTTTTAAATCTGACAGCTCCTTGGTTCATATGGCTCTCTGTGGTATAGGCTAGCAGGTGCATAATTCTAACGTCATCCATGTATTATTCGCCTACTATTATTCAAATACTGCATATTCAGGCATGCTACATATTTTATGTACTGCTTTTTGCACACTATATACTATAGAACACGTGGGAACCTACTTGTGGCATAAAGTCGTCTTCATGCACTCTATTTGAATATGCATATGCAAATATTTTTTGAACGATGTAGAGCAGGGGTGTGAAACTCATTTTCACTGAGGGCCACTTCAACCTTATGGCTGCCATCAAAGGGCCGGTTGTAACTGTAAGACTGTACAAATGTTACTACTCCTTAACATATTGTTAAATAACTGTCTCTTTATTTTATTATTACTTAAGTTACAAATATTGCATATACATTTGCATAGATGTAAAAATATATGTAATTGCTCTGTGTTATTTTAACATAAATCCTTTTAATTTATCAGGTTAAGAAATCCAAATTACTCTATAAATCAAAGTAAATAATAAAGACAAGTATCATCAAACACAAGTCATTACATTAACTTTGTTAAAAACATTTTTGTTACATTTATGGCACAACAAATAATTGTGAGCTGCTAAGAACGTGTGACAGATATGGCATTTAACAAAACAAATGAGCCCGGTCTCATGAAAATGCGTATCAATAGCACGATTTTCTGTTTCTATATGGCATGCGACTTATACGCAGAAATTGACTTTGGCGTGCATATGATACGCACATGTGCATATGATACGAATCAATGCTTGTAGTAGAAAAAAAGAAGTGGTGGTACTCAACCCCACTCCCCCACCCAAAAATAAATAAATACAAACTAAAGTACTAAAAAAAGTACTTTTTAATTTTCAAAATTCGCAATGAATGTATGTAGTGCCACAATAAATAAATTAATAATTGTTTGCAATTTCTTTCAATTCACATTTATTTGTATAGCACTTTTCATGGTACACTGTTGCGAAGCAGCTTCACAGAAAATGAACATTTCATTACATTCAGTAATTTAAAGCACTTTTAATAAAAAAATTTGCACAAGTCAATCTGCCATACCAAACAGGAACACAGGGGGCCGCCAAAAGACCACTAAATGAGCTACCTTGACCTGACTGATCCAGAATTACTAAACCACTGACTACTGCATAAACTAAAACACCTTCAGCCAGCATCCAGTATAAAACACTTGTACTTTTAAGCCAAATAGCTTGATGATTTTCTTTTTACTTAAGTCTGTACGTGAGTACTATTATCTCCGCCATCTCTGATGACATCGGCCGTGTTTTCTCTGCATTAGTGCTGTTTTAAACTTACTGTTTGAATGCATTCGCTTACTGGATCCTTAGACTTTCCAGGAGTTTACCGGTTGATCTGATCGCAAAAAAACTGCTTCTTTTCATTTTTGTAATGTATTGTTTTCTTTAAAATTTACTGATTTAAATTAGCAATTAATATTTTATTACTCTATGCTAGGGTGACCACCTGGCTATAGATCTGTTGCAGGACAGTAGATGTGATTTTACGGGACAATGCGGGACATGTGCGAAACAGATACGTTTATTACTGTTATGCTATGTAAATACTGATTTTCATTCTTTGGCATATCCGCAGAACACTCACGCATTTGATGCGCTCTTGCATAGGCTATATAATTGAGTTTGAGTTTGACACATGTGCTGTAGAGGAATACGGAATATAGCGCATGAGTCCTATGGACTACTTTTATGACACGTATGATGCTTTATTATCTCTTTTAGAGCTTGGCAGCCCTGGTCACCTTTTACATTCATTGTATGGGAAAGAGAACCTTGAAATGCAGTTACATTGTGTTTATGGAAGAAATTCATATGGTGTTGAAAGACATGAGGGTGAGTATATGATGACAGAAGTTTCATTTTTGGTGAACTATTGCTATATGCATTATATAATGAAACAATATTTAATAATTTTATTAATGAAATATAACTAAATGTAATTATACATTTTAATAGTGAATCCATTGTCTATAAAGATAAAGTTATGATATACTAAAGGCTGTTGACATTTAAACTGGGTCAGTAATTGTCCCTATTTATCTGATTCTTTTTTATGTCCAAACTCATTTGTAGCCTATTGTCTGCTTGGATAAACTTGGGGTTATGTGCTTTGTTTAAGAGCACACTGACATTTTCTTGGGTCATATCTTCACAGAACTGAACCTGCTATGTGTTAGCAGCTCAGAGACTTAACCATTAAACAACGACTACATTAGCAACACTCACTTTTATGCGTATTTTACATTGCTTAATCAGTCAGTTCATTTAAGAGAGAACATTAAATGGTCGTAAATGAGAAAACTAAAGCAATCATTTAGCCAACAATTTGAGCGATCTGATCACTAATAGTGTATTAAATCCCATCAGAGAATGCATGGACTAGTCATGCACTTTCATAATTACCTTCAAAACACATCATAATAATGCAGTGACTCGCCAGGTTTAATGAACATACTTTCCGACATGATTTCCAGATGATTGTGCAGTTATTATTAAGGTCATGGCAGCTGGAATTGAGATGAATCCTTTTCTGCACACAACAAATTATATGTGTTATCATTTAGTTACAAACCCGAAGCATTTTAATCAAATATTATTTAAACCCTGTTGTAAGTTATAATGTCATAGAACCACAGATGTGTGGAAATATGCAGAAATGTCATAAATGTTTGTTCTTGATATTACTCAATATTTCATGAGGCCGACAAGTATTTATTGTGTGACTCGTGTGTGAATTGTACCCTTCAACACCCTTCACAAATAATTGACTGATCAGTATTTTCCATGCACACGAACGCTCACACAAATGAGTTCAAGTGTCCAGAGCACCACCGAGTGGCACAAGTCGAGTACTTGTTTAGCCTTGTTCTTTATTGTAGGTCAGTCTATTAAACACCCATAAACTACAACCACACAATAGTTGTGCATGATGAAGAATATATTTGTATAGACAGGTTGTTTAGTGGCAAAATGGCAAAGCAGTAATCAGAAATGACTGTTTATTGATTAATGATGTGTCTTAGTTCTTTATACGTAGAAATAAAAACAGAAATGTATGATAAAGTGCTCAATTATCAGTGGTTAAAAACCCCACTGAGAAACATGCCGGCTGTAGATGCATATATGAAATTGTATTGTAGCAGTTTTTCACTTGTATGTTATTTTATCAGGTGTCTGCTTTCAGTTGGTCGGACAAGCGTGTGACATGCAGTCGCAGCCGGTGACGGCGAGGACTTGGTGGTGTGTTTGTGTGCCGTTAGCGCAGCGCAAGGGAACATTCATGGGCACCGTGCCTGTAGATGAGCAACACACACACTCGCTCTCGACCTTGTGCTTGTCCAGTGAGTACATAAGACTTGCTGCCACACTTTCCCTGTGGGTGAGAGAAAAAGACAGATAAATAATATGTACATAGCTTCATGGTATTGTTGCAATAAAGCATAAAAATGCATCGACTTACTTCGCAGTAAGTGAGTTCTATCTTTTCTTCTGATTGGCAGTCATCCACTCGAATGTAATTCAGCAAACCCACAGTCCTTCTGCACTCTGGCTCAGTACCTAAACAGACATATGCACACATCATGTTCAGATCAGTGGGATGGAGTAGGGCTGCATGATTTAAGGGAGAAATGCAGTATTATTTTTTTTCTGATAAAAATTGCGATGAAAAACAAAATCCAGGATTGATGTGCCTATTTTTGATGTGCAAAATTTGGCCAAAATGTGATCATATATCAATATCACTACACAATAACAACAACATCTAAAAATAACTAAATAACATAAATATTATTCTTGTAATATTTCACTGTAAAATAAAAACAGTATTTAAGAAAAAATATATAGATTTTATTTTATATTACAACTAGAATTACAATACTAACATCTATGTCTTAATTTCTTCATTTTCAAATGTTTAAACCATCAAAATTTTATTTTGACGTAAAACAGTGGGTAGCCTCTGATTTGTGTTTAACTGTATTTAACTTAAAGCTTCTCTTTTATTGATGAGCATTTCATTACAAATCTAGGAAGTTAAAGTGGGCGACTCAAACTCTTCTCAAAACTGAAGTTTGTGTGGTACAGCATTTACAGCGAACTGAGCAGCTCTGAGATGCTAAAAAACACCGGACCTGTAAATGAACACAGTGACGTGCTTCACTCTTTAACACATGTGCATATATGTCCATATCACAATTTTGGTTTTATTACGATTAATCGTGCAGCCATAGGATGGAGTTTATAAACTGAGCAGGATGTACGAGTAATGGTTTTGGTGGTTGTTCTTACACATCTCACAGCAGGTGTCTCCAATCTGGCTTATTTTACCCTGTGGATAAAGAATACATTGTTTCACTTTCATTATTGTGCGGCACAATAAATGTAGTTTCTTAGAAATAGAATATGTTTCTGGATCGGTGTTTAAGGTTTGGCAGATTTAGGATTAGGAATAGGGTTTGCCATGCAATCGCAGTGTTGTTCTAGGATTAGGAAAGTAAAGTGTGTGTGTCTGTGTGTGTACCCCATGTTCCAGATAGCGTTTGCGGTCAAATGGAGGACATGTTGTCACAAGCGTCTCCAGCACCAGTTCTTCATCTTTATTCACACTGCATGTGTGTTTAGTGCAGCCATCTGTACGCGTTGCATTTGCCTGAACACACACAAATATGTACAGATTTATGACACTATCTATCTGAAAATCAATAGAACATCTGGAGCATCTAAAGCAGGGGTCTCGAACTACTGGCTCACAGCGGAAGATAGTTTCATATGACTCCTCAAGCGTTAATAGTTGATTTTTAAATTTAGCCTGCAGATCACTTCACTTTCTGAATTTTAGTTTTCTTCAATGATTGATAAGCAATGGCCTAATATAGACTACTGTTCTTACGTTTGGGGTTGATATAAAATATTTTTGAAAGAAATCTCTTTTCTCACAAAGGCTACCTTTATTTGATCAAACATGCAGTAAAAACAGTAATATAGTGAAATGTTATTACAATTTAAAATAACTGTTTTCTGTTCGAATATATTTCAAAATATATTTTATTCCTGTGATGCAAAGCTGAATTTTCAGCTTCATTACTCCAGGTTTGAGTGTCACATGATCCTTCAGAAATCATACTAATATGCTGATTTGCTGAAAGAAACATTTCTGATTATTATTATTATATTTTTTTTTTTCAAAATAGAAAGTTCCATATAACAGTGTTTATTTGAAATAGAAATATTTTGTAACATTATAAATGTCTTTACTGTCACTTTTGATCAATTTAATGGGTCCATGTTCAATAAAAGTTATTTATTTTAAATGGTAGTGTATATACTTCATGGGTGCATTTGCAATGTTTGAAACATATGGCTTTTTATTTTCTTGGCCATTAACCATGTTCACTGGCACGTAGAGGTAGTAAGTGGTGAGAGAAGGGTGGATTCAAACCTGCGTCTTCCACACTGACTATTCTGGCTATTGTGACTCATGACTGTGTCTGCACATATTTCTTTCAGAGTGACCAGCTGTCCGTCAGGTCGTCGGATGCTACATGCAGTTGCTACACAACGTCCGCAGCAAGCATGAGGTATCGGTTCCAGTGTATATCCCTACAAAACCAAGCACACATATGACTGTACTCATACATATAGAGCTGAGGCTGTTTCCATAGAAATGAAGATTCTGTCATCATTTACTTATCCTCATGTCATATTTAATGACTGTCTTTCTCTTCTTATTTTCTTATTCAAAAGGCGTTTGAGAAGCGTTTGGCTTTATGGACGTCAAAACCTGACACATCTAAGTGCAGCATATCCAACATAAAAATGTGAATGAAATTGAAGAGCTGCTTTTTAAAAGTTATGCTCCTGTTACTGCGTTTTCATTGCATGCAAAAGCAGCTTGGACGTTTTCGAACATGGGCAAGACATCTGCTTTTGTGCTCTGTGGATGAAAGAAAGTCATACGGGTTTTAAACGACATGGGCGTGAGTAAATGATGAGAGAATTGTCATTTTTTTGGGGTGAACTATCCCTTTAATAATCTTCAGAGTGAGGGTTTTACCTCTGAGCAGGGGGAGCAGCTCATCTTCCTGCAAGAGAGCCGATAACTCCTCTTATCTCTCACACACTCGCAGTGTGTGCGCACATCCACCATCACTCGCTCTCCAGCCTACTCACACACACACACAGAGCAAGACACCCCAAAGTCAATCTGTTATGCACCAAGACATCTGCACACGGCACATTAGTATTCTGTATGTTAACTCTACGTCTTTACCGCAATAACAGTTTGATTCAGCACGCAGACATCCATTGGAACTGCAGAAAGAAAAAAAAACATTAATGTCTAAGATGACAGAGAGCAGCGGTGTATGAGCAATGTGTGTGCAGGCTCCAAAATTAACACTTCAAACACCAAATGGGATTTGGCGAGTTATAGTTTTTACTAATATTAAAACTCATCAGCTTTAGTCAGAATTTCTTTTATTAATGGACATTTTTAAAAAGACTTCTTTAAGGAAAATCTTATAATTCTTTATAAAATATCAAACTGAAAGAGCTCATATAATAGCTATATATTTATATCACTGTATTGTTACATTAACGTTGACGTGTTATGTTTTTATTTTTAAATTTGTACTATGAGTTTGCCTTTGCTGCTTTATAGGGCATTAAATGAATAAATAAATATTACGAATCATATTAAATGTTTCTTATAAATTGTTTAAATAAGACGCAATTGAGATAAAACAATTTAAATTCAATACTGGCTTTTGTTTATCGGTATTAACCAATTGTGTATATCTAATTGTTGGCATCTAAATTAAGATTTAGATGATCATGCAACACTCACCTAAAGGAATAGCGATTATGGCAAAGATTTAACTCTTCAGATGAGTTCTTTCCTTTTAAGAGTGTGAATTTTTGCCACAAACATGCAAAGAAAATGACATTGTCGTATTTTAAAAAATATTAAAATATTATATTAAATGTTAAAATTAAAAATAGTACAAATAAAAATACAGTTAAAAATATTAAAATGTTAAAAAATATATAAAGTATTGTAAAATATGGATTCATTGCAGGTCATGAAAATATAAGATGTAAATTCGATCAGTTCATTGATCATTGGTATGTGTGACATTAAGTTATTATTCTGTGTTAGTTGTGTGTGTGAAGCTGTTTGTAGCGCAGTGGCAGGTTGGGCAGCAGTCTTCTACTGTATTGCACTGGAGCTCTGTGCCCAGTGGACAGGTTGGCATGTCCATGAGGTGGCAGGATACGTTTGTATGCTGGATGACCTGAACACATTCGCTCCACACACATCTGTCCTGCGGAGACACCCACTGCTCTCCAACCTGCACACACGTGGTGTTAAAGACAATGTCTTTCAGATGTAAAAGGAAAAAGACACTAAATACTCGCCTGTCTCAAACGTCCTCCTTCCACACAGCTGGATTTACGGCAGTGAGCGGAGCACTCGCCCTCTGAGTGAGAGTATGTGGTTCCCTGCATACACAAAATCCATGTGAAATCATAAATAAATGTCCCCGGGCTTACTGTGCATGATTCATCACTGCCTGTTATTGTAAGAGAAAACCTATTTGCGCCTTTCATCATAATGTAATAGCTTTTCTTCACTTTTAAATTGTTTCCTCTTGTTTATATGACCAAGGGGTGAGGGAAATTAGATTAGATTTGTACATTTACTGAACAAAATACTGTTGCTAGTAGCTGGCCGGGTATTTGGTTGCTACGATGTTCTTGGTGGTTGTCAGGTGGTTAATTACTGACACAATCAAAAAGAGTTCATCATATTTTGGTCACTATATGGGAATCAATTTATGTATAAAATAACCCCTTTTTTTTAGTAAATCTAAAAAGAAATAATAGCTCACCATCCAACATCCTGCATGATTTGAGGTATTATAAGAGACATTATATATGGAGACGGTCCACTTGTATAGAAAATAATGGGAGAAATTATAACACTTTCTATGTTGCATTGTAATGAAAAGAGCCAGTCGACTTTCTCATAAAAGTATGGACTGTTTGTTTACTCTTGAATCTGCATATGCATTAGCTGGAGCAGACTGAAAAATATAGTTTTTTTGTGTGATTAGAAAGTAGCACGATATGATTGTTGCCAGATTTTATTCCTGATTTGAAATATGTTATTTAAGCATAAGATTTTTGTTCTTTTCCATTCAGGTTGTTTAGAGCTAAAGTTGCATGACTGGAAATAGACCGCCAAATTGACTGACTTGCCTTAAAGTCAGCATGAAATTGAAGTTCACCGTGTCTAAATGCATGTTATTGTTCTTATTGTGAATGATTCATACATGAATATTCTTTTTTTTTTTTACTTGTTTCTTAATGTCAAATCAAAATAACTCAGTCTTCTCTTAAATGACTTCCCTCTGGTGTTGCATGTCAGAATTCTCCAATCATTCAGTCCCCTTAAACCCTGTCTCGTTCTTACATATTTATCCCATTTTTGAGTGCAACATCCACATCTCAAAATCCACTAAACAACCGATGGATAGAACCAAGTCCCCACCCTTCATTTTTTTTTGTTTTGTTTTCAAATAATCCATTTCACTTGGATGCACGACATGATATGAAAGAAAAGATCTGTCTTTACTTCCATTTCATTGCGAATTTGAATGAAACCACTTTAAATGTTTTTTGTGCATACGTAAGTGCAGAAAAATGTAATACTTGAAGTTA
>NW_015539923.1:667646-671651 GCF_001515605.1 Sinocyclocheilus anshuiensis
ATGTGTGTGTGTGTGTGTGTGTGTCTGTATGTGTGTGTGTGCTCTCACCACACTGGTAAACTGACAGACAATCTCCTGGGTTTGTGAGGACGACACTGAGCCCGTGAGCGCAGTGAGGGGGATCTGACCGCTTACAGTTCGGGTCACACACTATAGACACACACAGTAGATTAACAACACTATAATGTGGTAGAGCCATCAGGTGTATCATATCTGTGAGTATGAGTGGTAAAAGCATCACATATCTAAGGCCCAATGGTTTTCATGTCTCAGAACACGTGGGTGGAATTGCGGAATCCAGTCATAAAAGTTGAATTTACAGTTGAATTCACATTTAAAGCACAAAAAGACTGCTATTTAAATATGAAGTCTGCATATCCTGCGTCTCTGTGTGGCACGGTTTTATATACATACAGTACTCAAGCACAAAATATAAAACAGAGAAAAAAATAAAAACTCATAGGGCTCTATTATTGTAAAAATGTCGTACATTATTAAAGTTTTATGAAATCAATTGATTACACATGATTTTGATTATTAAATTAAAAAGAATATTAAAAAGAATCTCGAAAAATCAGAATCCACAGAATTTGGGTAAACATTACATGTTTGTAAGGCCCTAAAAATGTAATTTTTGTTAAATAAATTGTTGTTAAATTGTATAAGTTTTCTAATTTCCATTAATTACTGATTGCTAAAATGTCATTTAACCATTAAAAAAAGTCAGGTGTATGAAATAAGTATTTTTAAAATAACAGCTGTCAAATTGATTAATCACGATAAATATACATACATGTACATATTTAAGAAATATATTTAGTATATATTTATATATAATATCACAATTAATTGATTTGACAGCCCATATATATATATATATATATATAATATGTGAGTAGAATGAGTAGAATGTACATTATGGATACGTTAAATGTATAAATGCACATTATTTTTGTATTCTGTGTTAGATGTGTGTTCTCAGCTCACCACACTCATATTCAGGGCAGCACTTAGATCCCGTCTTCTCCCGAAGAACCTCACATTGTCCACACTCTGGGGCTGTAGCACAGCAACAGTTGCCATGACAACACACACTGAGAAACCACTTCAAGAAATGGGGCTGTTAATCGTGTAGTGCACCAGAGTGATAGTGAGACAGAATGTACACACATTGTGTCTTTACCTTTAGCATTGGTGCAGGGCAACGCTGTGCAGTTAATGCGCTGCTGATCCAGACACACACACAGAAGACAGGGGTTTTCCTCAGGATTCCAGCTTTCCATAAACTGAAACACACACACACACCAGGATCATGAGATTGACAGAGGCTTATTGGTTTTATAAAGTGGTGGCAATAGCAATATCAGCAAGGCGTGATGTTTAATAAATGGTCAAATCAGTATACTTTGTGGGTTTTCCCATGGTGGTCCACACACTGGCTGCAGGTCTCTTTGCTTGCACACTTATCTCCCATTAACACTGACCCTTCAGGGCAGAAACAGCCTTCTGTGGGAGTGTTCAAGCACACTGATCCATTGTCCTTCATTAAACCATCACCCATCATGTCACCAGGACTGAACTGGCTCCGTCCGCACTGCTCCAAACATCCGGTTCGACACGCAGCGTATTCCATTGAGTCTGAGCATGACATGGCTACACACAGAAAATGTATTTGACACTTCAATTCCAATTAAATGTAGAACACAAATTATTAATGACATAAAATGTTGTTCATAACGTATTTAATTCTGTCAATGCAATATTTTCCAGTAAAAAAGAGAATATACAGTAAGAAATTATGTGGGGAGAGATTTGATTTTATCCATCTGGAAAATAAATGTTTGGATATAATGTAATTGCAATATCATATTTTCCCACATGTGTGACTTGTGTGATTGGTTGCAATCACAGAAAGGAAAATTGGAGAGGTGGAGGAAGTTCTTAAATTTTTTTGAAAACCTTTTTCTTTTTTCAGAATAATTTACACTGATGAATTATGAGGATACATTTTGATTATCTCAAATTCTGATCACTATTTACTCACCTTCATGTTGTTCCAAACCAGTTTTTTTGTTTTTCATGAAACACAAAATTGTCATGCGTAGAAAAATTGTCATGCAGCTTGAACTGCAAGCAACATTCATAGAGACCAGGGACTGTCCAGCTCAAAAAAGGACAAAAACACCAAATGATTTTTCAATTATTATTTTATCTTTAAATAAATAAATTATTTATTTGTTCTTTTTATTTAAAAATATATTTTTATTTTTCATTTTCTAATTCCATTTTTGTTTCTTTTTTAATCTTCTAAAGAGCAGTGTTATTGTTAACCAAAATGAAAACCTTTAAAATGTTTTTCCTTAAGATGAAGTACTAAAATTACTAAAACTAAAAGAGAAATAAAAATTAATTTAAAGGGATAGTTCAAAATTCTGTCATTAATTACTCACCCTCGTGTCGTTCTAAACCCGTAAGACCTCTGTTCATCTTCGGAACACAAATTAAGATATTTGATGAATTCTGAGAGCTCTTTGACCAGGTCCAAGGTCCAGAAACGTAGCAAGGAGATCGGTAAAATAATCCATGTGACATCAGGGGTTCAACCGTAAGTTTACGAAGCTACAAGAATAATTTCTGATGTTAGTGGACTAGTGTGATATTATCCTGCAGTATGCTGACATTTAAACATAAATGCAAACATATCCCAGACAAATTTCCTTTAACTTATTAACTCTATTATTTGCAGACATTTTTATAGTCCAAAGAGGCAAAAATTTGCTGATAATTTGCTTACCCTTCAGCCAATGCTTCCTCCATTTAAAAAGTCCAACCCCTGTTGTCCTCTGACATCGAAATACACTGACATACTTGTTTAGAACTGTTTTGGCTTGTAATTGGTGCTTGATCGGTGCATATTTCTGATGGACTGGAGTCATGTATTATTGTGATGTTTTTATCAGCTGTTTGAACTCTCATTCTGATAGCACCCTTTCACTGCAGTTTTAATGAAGAAACAAACTCATCTACATCTTGGATGGCCTGAGAGTGTCAGGGCTCTGCCCTGGCAGCTTTGTCTGTGTTGTCTTTGTTTAATGTTTCTTTGTTTGTCTTGTGTTTTCACACATTGTTTTGTCTTTGTTTATGCTTGCCATGTGTTCCTGTGGTCCCACCTCCTTGTTTCCCTTGGTCACGCCCACTTGTTTAGGCCTTGTCTTGTCCTTGTTTCTGTAATTGGGCTCACCTGGCCCTCGTTTACTTTCCTCCCCTTATATTGTGCTGTTTTTCCCCTTGTGGTTGCTGGTTCGTCTTGTGCCATAGAGACAGTTACTGACTTGCTGCTCTATATTCCAGTCTTGCCCTGTTATTGTGTATTCTTGTTGTAGTTTTTGCTCTTGATTTTTCTATCTTCTGATTTTGGTTTTGTTCTTTAGTATCTTGCTTAAATTTACTTGTAATATCATATTTAGTTGTTCATCAGTCTTGTCTCTTCTCTTGAATGGTTTAGATTTGTTATTTTTTAGTCTAAACTTAGATATTTCCATTATGTTTTTGTTTAGTTTTGTTTTACTTTTATTTTTCCCTCTTTTGTACATAATGTTGTTTCTCTGTGTGTTGCGCCAAGTAGTGGTGTTGTGTGGTGTTTTGTGTATTTGTGTGTGTTCGTGCTGTGTGTTCCCTCCAGTCCTGCTCTACCAGCCTGAGACTCGCTGCCTGTTGGTTCCCCAAGGCGGCCCGCCAACCAAGCCTGGTGCTGAGAACCGAATCTCTGATACTGCCTGCTTTGAGCCCCTTCACTCTGCTTGCATGCTCTGCTGTTCTCTGCTCTGGTTTTCTCCCCATCCTTTCGCACAGATTTGACCAACGACTGAGACTGTCTACCTGTCAGGGCATTGATATCTCCCTGCTGGTTGGAGCTGTCCCAAGATTGTCCACCCCTGTGCTGTGAACTTGTGTCTTCAATAAATCGTTTCACTCACTCTGCATTTGGGTCCCTTCCTGTTGACC
>NW_015539923.1:672414-675664 GCF_001515605.1 Sinocyclocheilus anshuiensis
ATATATATATATATATATATATAATATGTGAGTAGAATGAGTAGAATGTACATTATGGATACGTTAAATGTATAAATGCACATTATTTTTGTATTCTGTGTTAGATGTGTGTTCTCAGCTCACCACACTCATATTCAGGGCAGCACTTAGATCCCGTCTTCTCCCGAAGAACCTCACATTGTCCACACTCTGGGGCTGTAGCACAGCAACAGTTGCCATGACAACACACACTGAGAAACCACTTCAAGAAATGGGGCTGTTAATCGTGTAGTGCACCAGAGTGATAGTGAGACAGAATGTACACACATTGTGTCTTTACCTTTAGCATTGGTGCAGGGCAACGCTGTGCAGTTAATGCGCTGCTGATCCAGACACACACACAGAAGACAGGGGTTTTCCTCAGGATTCCAGCTTTCCATAAACTGAAGTGCACACACACACACACACACACTAAAATCAGGAGACTGACAGAGGCTTATTGGTTTTATAAAGTGGTGGCAATAGCAATATCAGCAAGGCGTGATGTTTAATAAATGGTCAAATCAGTATACTTTGTGGGTTTTCCCATGGTGGTCCACACACTGGCTGCAGGTCTCTTTGCTTGCACACTTATCTCCCATTAACACTGACCCTTCAGGGCAGAAACAGCCTTCTGTGGGAGTGTTCAAGCACACTGATCCATTGTCCTTCATTAAACCATCACCCATCATGTCACCAGGACTGAACTGGCTCCGTCCGCACTGCTCCAAACATCCGGTTCGACACGCAGCGTATTCCATTGAGTCTGAGCATGACATGGCTACACACAGAAAATACAATGGGAAATTAAAGTATTTTGTATTCAAGTAGAACACAGAATTATTAATGACATAAAATGCCATTCACAACATATTTAAGTCTGTTAATGCAACATTTTCCAGTTAAAAACGAGAATATACTGTAAGAATAATGTGGGGAGAGATTTGATTTTGTCCAGAATAAATGTTTGGATATCATGTCATGTGACTTGTGTAACTGGTTACAATCGCAGAAAGGAAAATTGGAGAAATGGAGGTGGAGAAAGTTCTTACATTTTCATGAGACCTTTAATAATGTACACTGATGAATTGAACACCATAAGGGGATAAATTTAGATTATCTCAAATTCTGATCACTAAATACTCACCTTCATGTTGTTTCAAACATGCTGTTTTTTTCTCCACGAAACACAACATTTATTTGTTATTTGAAAGGATTATTTTATCTTAAAATGTTTAATGAATTCTTTATTAGTTTTTTATTATAATTTAAATATATATATATATATAATTTTCTAATTCTATTTTTTTTCTTTTTAATCTAAAGAGCAGTGTTATTGTTAACGAAAACGAAACCATTACATTTTTTTAGCTAAGATGAAGTGCTAAAATTGCTAAAACTAAAACAGAAATAAAAATGTAAGCAAAATATTCAAATAAATATTAAAAATGGACAATCACAAAACTTTTTAAATTACATAAAAAATCTATATAAATGAAAATAAAAGCTAATTCAAATTATTAATAAAAACTATATAGTAGTATAGAAATAATACTGATTTAACAGAGATGAAGATTATCAGTGATTAATGACTAAAAATATCTTTAAAAGTCTTTTTTATCACAAAAATCTATGGTATATCTTCTTTTATAGTACTTGTACAGTATTTTATTGTCCTTTTTGGAGTTTGGTCACTATGAACTGCTGTTGGATGGCAAGATAGCAAATATGTCTCTTTTTGTGGTTGTAACAGCAAGGCTTTGAACGACATGAGGGTGATTAAATAATGCCATCATTTTCATTTTGGGGCAACTATTACATAATACCAGCCACTGTATGCTGTATGATGTATGCTTCCAATTTAACTTGCTTTCAAGCTTGAGACTTTCATTACAGCACACAGATCTGTAGTAACTCCTGTTTGTTCTTTCTCAGGCACGCTGATCAAAGTACCACCATCTCACTGAACTGAGACACGCAGGGTCCTCGCGGCTTCACTTCATGACTCATTCATCACAGAAGACTCACGGCAGAGGGTGGGCGTCCTCCAGTCCACACACACTCCCTGCTGACGGCACACGCTGCTGTACGCGGTAACAAGGTCACACACGCCACGGTCCGGCAGATCTGCACATAGTCCTGCGGGGGGACCAGCACGTGACAGCGGCTGAACTCCTCAGAACTCAACACATCGCAGCCCTCCGTCACCCCCGCGGCACACGACTGAACCTCCTGATGCCGGACACACTCGCCCAGAGCCCATCCCTTCAGATATACGTCAGGGTCTGTGGTCACACGGCCATCAGATAACACCAGACCTGTCTGATCATCAGAGCAGGAACCTGAGACAGAGATGGGCAAGTTATGGACATCACACACATACGCTATGGGTGGTTGGGAAAAATTGTATGGGAGGTTAGGAAAGTGTAAAAAATGGCTCTATTTCGATTCAGGTGTTTCATGGAATGCCACACCCCACAGGATGTTGAATTGGACTTTAAATTAGAATGACAGAAAAAGAGGATCTGCAGTTCAAAGAAATTCGGCATAGTCACGTTTTATTCGTTTTTAAATAAATAATGAATTAATTAAATAAAATTAAACATTTGAAGAATTAAACGTTTAAATATTAAAATAAATATCTACTGTGTGTGTGTATATATATTTTTAATACATTATATATAATACAGTATTATATATATACAATTATTAAATTCAAATATAATTCTATATCTATTAAGAAATAAATATTTAACGATTGAATTAAACTTCTTATGTGTGTGTGTGTACATATATACATATGAATACATACACACACATTCAATTATTAAATTCAAATATAATTGTAAAGAAACATACATACATTTTAACTATTGAAATAAATACAAATTTCTATAGGTGGCATTACATAGATTATTATTAGGCCTATATCATTTAATGGAAATACCCCATAAGATTACGAATAAATAGAAAAATTTGTATTAACAAATGTTAAAACATTTTTTTTTCATTTCATATATATATATATATATATATATATATATATATATACATTAATATATTTGAAGTAATTCACTTTGACAATTAATTTACACATGGTGATACATTTTTTTTTTAGGCTAAACCAGTCAGATTTTGAGGATCCAAACCCATCAGAATCTCAACAGTCTGTTTTGGAGTCAGCGTTCCAACCTTCGACAGAAGTCAGTTCTATGCCTGAGAGCGCCAGCAG
>NW_015539923.1:676636-677135 GCF_001515605.1 Sinocyclocheilus anshuiensis
CTATTAACAATTAAAATAAATATTAATTTCTAGCGTGTATATATATTATATTTTATAATACATTGTATATAATACAATATTATATATATTCAATTCTTAAATTCAAATATAATAATTTGAAAGAATATACATTTTAAATATTGAAATAAATACAAATTTCTATAGGTGGCATTACATAGATTATTATTAGGCCTATATCATTTAATGGAAATACCCCATAAGATTACGAATAAATAGAAAAATTTGTATTAACAAATGTTAAAACATTTTTTTTTCATTTCATATATATATATATATATATATATATATATATATATACATTAATATATTTGAAGTAATTCACTTTGACAATTAATTTACACATGGTGATACATTTTTTTTTTAGGCTAAACCAGTCAGATTTTGAGGATCCAAACCCATCAGAATCTCAACAGTCTGTTTTGGAGTCAGCGTTCCAACCTTCGACAGAAGTCAGTTCTATGCCTGAGAGCGCCAGCAG
>NW_015539923.1:677161-679662 GCF_001515605.1 Sinocyclocheilus anshuiensis
TGAATTTCGTTTCATACCTATTTCATAATTCTTCAAATTTGAATTTGATCATTTTGCATGCAATCTTAAATATTTTTTTAGAAATTTAAATGAAATTTAGAATAATTAATTTTGAATAGCACACAACATGATACAGGCAGACTAATACTCTCCTAAGCAATCAAACTCAAAAAACTAGTCGTAAGCTTAAAGGAAGTGTATTTACCACATAAGCCAGTGGTGTTGGGTTTCATGGCGATGTCCATATTGACCATGAACTCATTGCTGTGGGGAGTGAAGGTGAGTGTGAATCCATGCTGCTCTGATCTCAGCTGGTGCAGTATTGCACCAATTTTTGTCACAGTCACTCCCTCACTCCTGAATGGGACAGCGGTAATCACACCGCCCACAGTCACCTGCAATACAGACAACATGTTGACCCTCTCTGCTAACTTAGTGAACTTTGCATGCACTTTGCATGCTTTTGCAGTGTATCAACCTTCATGTCATCACGTAGCACCACACCCTGCTCTCCCTCAGGTCCAGACTCTTCATGCAGATCTGATTGGGCGAGCTTTGACAGGCAGCTGTATGCAACACTAGCTCCGCCCCTCCTGAGCGAAGCAGCAAATAGGAGCAAGCGGCTCTCAATTTCAGAGCCGCACCCGAAAATGACACAACGTGACTGGTGGAGCTGCCCATACAACTACCTGTAGGAATGAAAGTATGCATATTAAAGCTAGAAGTTCATGCATTTTCATGCAATTTTCAAAATTTAAACAGTAATACTCTAAATTGTTGTCACTTGGCTTCAGTGCATGTTTAATTCAGTTTCAACTAGTTATTTTGCATTTTTACACCAAGATTGAGTAAAAATTACTATTTTTGGCAATCCAATCACATAATGAGTCAAGAAAACAACTGTTGAAACCCGCAGGTGTTATTACTTAACACAGGAAAGGTGTGGTGCATTGTATTGTGTGATATACTGGTGTCTAATGTGAGATTCATAATAGGATTGGTTGTTGTATAGTGCGGGATGTGTGTTCGTACAGGGGCAGGTCCAGGTACAGCCGCAGGTGTGATTGTAGCGGAGGGCCGGGAGGTTGTTTTTGCAGACGGGAGGCTCCATCTTCTCACAGTTGATGCAGTGGCTCTGCACCGTTACCGTTCCGGATGGGTTGCACAGCACTGAGTGACAGCCATCTGGCAACAACCATGTCTCCCCAGGCTGATAGAAAGAAATAATCAGAATAGATACTTAGATGTACAAACCAGAACATCAGGAGCCTTTGCTAGTCTGCGGTAGATACTACACGATTAATCGAAATAAAACCGAAATCACAATAGCTAAGTGCAAATATCAAATCAGAAAGGCTGCAATTTATTTACATATAGTATATGTGCTGTGTGTTTCAGAGTGAAGTGCAGCACTGTGTTCTTTTATACGCGAACAACTCATGATCCAGTGTTTTCAGTGGCTCAGAGTGGCTCGGTTTAAAGTAAAACCATCTCGAACTCCATCCCTGCATCCGCTCTATCTTTGAGTCATTTGTAACATACATTTGAAAACGCAACACGCGACAACTATCTTCTCAAACTCGTGAAGAAAAGTCCTTATAAACTGACACTGTGGTTTTTCACCCAAATAAAAGCTTGATGGTTTAACATTTGAAAAGGAAGAAATTAAGACATCCATAAATACTAGTATTGTAATATTAGTTTTACTATAAAATAAAATAATAATTATTATTATATCTTTTATTTTTCTTAAATGCTTATTTTTTATTTTATAATGAAACATTATGAAATGATTTTTTTTCTTTTAATATATAATAATAATAATAATCATTATAATAAAAATTATTATTTTACAGTACAATACAATTATTATTATTATAGTCATATTGATATATAATCACAAAATATTTGGCCAAATTGTGCAGCTCTACAAACCTGGAACTTTATAACCCAGAGCTTTATAACATTATAATTTTCAATTTTATAATTTCAGAAAATGCCCCAAACAGCCCCAAGTAGGCTAAAAGATACTCTATGCAAGTAAGTGAACGCAAACACTTCTGTCTATGTAAGCTACTGTATGCATTTGTTGTTTTCTGAAATGTTGTGCTAAAGGGGGCATTAGCATGAGCCGTCTTCAGTGGTCATTTTTCTCTTTAAGGACATCTGCTGCCAACAGACTGAAGAGACTCTTTAAAAGCAAGCTGGTTCAAATGTTGACATTTATAGCTAACTGCCTAACACCAAATTGGCATAAACATTTAAATGTAACTCTATCGCCCCCTTGAGTTCAGAGGTTAGCTACTGCCATCATCACCCAAAAGTGCATGTGAAGTATGCATGCAATGTGTTGGCCAAGCATTCATGTTTGCTACATGCACAGAATATGTTACTAGCTATATATTAAATGAGTTGTTAGTGAGCAGCTGTTGCTTAAAGGGGTGCTATTATGCTCTTTTACAAAGTCTTGATTTTGTTTTGGGGGTGTACTAGAACAGGCT
>NW_015539923.1:680882-684522 GCF_001515605.1 Sinocyclocheilus anshuiensis
GCCTTCTCTAGTGCAGCTCAACCAGGTCTCGTCCCATTCGTCAATATTTGTGATATCACAAATCCCAGAAAATATGCGTTGTAGTCCAAACGAAGCGTTCGTTGTAGTTTTTAAAAGGTGATTTCTGTTAAATAAAATATCTCCTTTTGAAGTGGACTTTGAGCTTTGTAACTTTGCAGATCTTTTTTATGCTCAAACAGCAACATTACAGACTAACTAAAGTTGAAAAAGTGAAAAAGCATAATAGGACCCCTTTAAAGGTTTTTTGACAGATGAAGTTACTGGTCCAGAATGCCTGATCCAGTGAAAGAGATTATGGATCTCGAGATTCCAGTGAAAGATGGATTGTTTCTCTGAAAGTCTGCATCAGATCAAGTGATTAAATGGTAGAAAATCAGCAGCTGATGTTTGTAAAGTGGAGGTCTTTCGTGGGAGTTGATGGAATGATGGGAATTTTGCATCCTACTAAAAATCACAGCTCACCTTCCGTTCATTCCCTTCATCATCCACACACACTCCAGGAGGACCCGCTGAGGGACATCATCATCATCACCATCATAATCCAACTGCTACAGTATTGTGTTACGTGTGTGTGAGAGTGTGTATACAGTATGTGAGTCTCACCCCTGCAGTTTGTCGGTGAACGACTGGTCGAGGGCAGCCATGGCTAGCAGGTACTCTGTGCTGCTGAGCCGGATGATGTTGTCCTGAGTGTGTCGTCCCGTGAGCGCGCTCAGTTCAGTCTGGTCATACTGGTTACCCAGTACAATAGGAAACACTGACACACCTGTATACAACAAACATGTGTTGCTTGTAAGTCATAATGTTATGAGAATAAAATCATAAAAGTAGGAGTTTAAATGCATAAAATTGTGTAAATAAAGTAGATATTTAAAAAATGTATATTACTGGAAAAAGGCTGCAATAGGAGTAGAGCACAGACTAGAGTCAGCAGCTTTATAAATGCAAGAAATGGATGTGGTGCATGTAGTTATATCGTAGTGTAGGATTTACTAACAAAGAAATCCTTGGTCTATTGCTGTATCAACACCAACTGTCATTAGTATGAGGACAGTGGAGTGGTTATCTATGAAATTGAATTTATTCATGAGAAGGAACAAGACAGACATTCAGGAAATTGCCTCTTTTGTGCAATCTGAAGTAGCAACCGGTGGCTGACTGCACTTCACTTTGATGTTACGTTCCTTATGAATTATTCTCATGACTGTAATCTAATAATGCTATGACTTCATCTCATAATGCTACAACTTTATTCTTTTAAACTTTGCAATTTTTATTCTCATGAAAAGCCTTTATTTTTTTCAAAACACCATGATTTTATTCTCAAAATAGATTTAGATTGTATTTTTTTATATCAACATGACACTAAAACACTTTTGTAGTGACATGCTGTTGATTACAGCAGAAAATAATTTCAACTCATCTCTCTGTTTTAGACACATCTCTAAAATAATTATTTGTACATAGAAAATAAATAAAACCAAACAAGCTTGTTTAAAACTAAATAAGCTGAACAGTTCTGCTTTTAAATATGAAATTACTTGCACCATAGATTTATGTTGGGATTTATTATTTTATTAACTTTTTTTTTTACTTGCTAGGTGGCTCTTGGGTTAGTAAGTCATAGTGGCATCCTGTCGGTTACCACAGAAATTAAATAATTTTGACTTCCACGTCCCTAACTTTACAACTTAAAAATAAATCACATTTCATATATACAGTAAAATTATTTGAACAAAAATAAAAGCTGCACAGTTTTGTTTTTAAATCTGGAATATCTTGCCCCATAGACTTTATGCATTATTGTAAACAGGCTTGTTTTTACAGTCTGATGGAGTTTAAATTAGAGTGGAAATCAACAATGTACCATATATGATTTTAATAAAGTTACATTTCCATTGAACCCTGAACATCACTTTAAAGACCACTTAAAAGAGTGCATTGATAAAGCTGTAAAACAATTTCACCCACCAGCGGTCAGAGCCTCGTTTGCTGCCTCTTGCACCGCGTCTATTGACCTGTCAGTCACAACCATAACCACAGCTTTAGGGATGCCCATCCGTCCCCCGCTGGTGGAGGAAACGGCTGTCTGCACAGCCAATCGCAGAGCAGCTCCTGCAGAGACAGAGGAAGGAACGTAGCGTGGCGTATATTTTAACTGTCAGGCTGTACTGTATCTGCTGTGTCTTCGCGGCATATTTACCCAGTCTTGGTGTGTTGTCTGTCTTGCTTTGTAAGGTTTCTAAAAGCTTGAGAAGGTTGTCTTCTGTCTGTTCATCTCTCCATGTGACTGCAACTGCTGATTTCACCCCATACACTCTCACTGCCACCTGTGTGTCATTGCGACCTGCAACACAGATGAGTACAACTCTAGAAGTAACCATTTAAATGTATACACAAAATAAAAAATCAGTCTTTTCGAGACTTACCGATATTTGTGCTCTTTATGAAGGTTCTCACAAATATTTTCAAGTCTTCAAACTGGTTATCAGAAGAGGCTCTCAGCAGGAACAGCACGTCCATGGGCTGTCATTTAGGAAAGAAACTGAGGAACAGCACGTCCATGGGCTTTGAACACACACACACACACACACACACACACACACACACACAGATAGAAGAACAAAAAAGAAAGCATATGTATTCACTCCTTAAGCATCCATGCATCTTTGCATCCAACAGCTAGAAATGACTAAATTCAAATATCGGTTTGAGCTTTGCATGGGTTACTAGGAAATTGATAAATGGTTGCATAGGTGTTCTAAGTGGTTGCTAGGGTGTTCTGGGTGAGATTTTCAAAGTATTTGCAAGGTAGCTGACAGGGAGTTTTGCATAGCTAATAGGAAGTTGGTAGATGGTTGCTAAGGTGTTCTTCATGGGTTCCTGACAGTTACAGTCGGATAGTCAAGCCAGCACAATTTGTCATGTGTTCACTACTATATTAAAAATAATTTCTGTAGTACCAAAAATGTATAAGATAATTTGATATGTCATCTGAAATTAGTCATTTTGACATTTAAATTAGAGTGAGGTGTTAATAGACTAGTGTATATGTCATTTAGGAGCAGTACGTCCAGGCTAGCAGCAGCACTGCGCCACTGCCCGATCCAAATCCATTTTTGATCATTTTGTGTACAGCAGTATGTTTCTGCATCATTTGCCAGCCAATTTCCACACTAATTGAGAGAATTACATAATTCCATTTAATTGTTCCACAGCAGTCACTCTCTCTGCTGCCTCACCATTCCTTTAGCTTTCATTCTTTGAAATTACAGAAGTCACACTCACTGTCAATAACAAATCTGAGAACTGAGATAAAGAGAGCATGCATTGAAATAGACAGTGATGAAAATAAATGCAATTTAAAAGAAAGCATATATGATGAAGAACCAGGGTTCCCCCAGTCTTGGAAAACCTGTATATATGCTGTAGCCTAATTTTAAAAGTGTGTAAAAAAAATTAAATAATAATAAATAAAAAAAGTTATAGCTCCATCTGAATTTTTATATATAATATAAAAATGCAAATTTTTATGGTTATTTCATTCAGTAGAAATTGAGTAAAAAACATTGTTTAAAAACATTATAATATATATATATATATATATATATATATACTA
>NW_015539923.1:684849-692349 GCF_001515605.1 Sinocyclocheilus anshuiensis
ATATATATATATATATATACACACACACACACACACATTTATTTATTACTATATTGTTAGATTAATGATAATTAAATATTAATATTAAATATTAATAATATTTTAATTTAGTAATCATATAGTAATCATAAATATGATTAATTTTCATTTTACAATTATATTGATATATCACAATATTTTGGTCAAATTGTGTAGCCCTACAAAAAAGAACAGCAAACCTAGAGCTTTTTTCCGCAGTTAATTTTTTCCCCTAAATTGTGCAGTCCTAGAATGTGACAGTATACGAAAAGAGTGTTGCGCTGTTGTATCTGACCTGAAGGGGGCAGCGTGGCTCTGGGTGACAGTGTGGGCAACACAGGCCTTCTGATGGTTTTACTGATATTGATCAGCATGGGCCGCAGTATCTTAAGATCCGAGGGATTGTCCAACATAATCGGTTCATCCGGGAAGCTCAACTGTGCCAGATCCTCGTATCGAATCTGTTGGCCGATCCCAATAGGATACACTTTCTTATGAGCGGAGCTCGGAGGCCTCTGAATGACGTCCGTCGGAGGGCTCTGTGTGATGAGAAACACCATCTGGTCTGGCGTATTACTGGGCGTGTCTGTAGTAACCGTCTCGTATATGGAACGAATAGCATGGCCTATGTTGACCTCCGAACCTTTGGTCCAACGTAACTGTCGCATTCTCTGCAACACCTGCTCCCTGTGCTGCAGCTCCATGCGGCTGATTACCACAGTCACCGGGAAGGAGTACTGCACCACTGTGATCCGTAGATTCTCCACCTCTTTTTGATCAAGCGTAGCAATGACGTCGACCAAAGCGTCGCGTGTTTTATTGAAGCCCTCTTCACCCACTGCATCTGAGCTTTCCAACAGGAAGACGACCTCGTATGTTGTAACAGTAGGTGGAGGAAGTGTCATTCCAGGGCTGGGAATCCTGGGAAATGTGGTCACAGTGGCAGCGGTTGGAGGAATCGTGGCGGCGGTGAGTTTTGAGGTGGTGGTAGTGGTTGGAGTGACCGAAGTGGTGCTGGATTTTGTAGTAGAGGGTTTCTTTGGGGGTTCAGGATCCAATCCCAAAGTGCAGAGGTAGTCCGTGATGGCCTACCTTCATCGTCCAGCTCCGTCACGCTACTCACCACGTATGAGCGACTGCTGGGCGTGGCTTTTGTGATCTCATTAACCTGTGCCATGTTGACGTCAGGCCCTAGCGCCACTGTGAGGATGGTGATGTCTTTCTTACGCAGCAGACGCTGAGTACTACGCATGGGCCGAGGATTCGCGCTCGCCGTCAGCAAGATAGCAACGCGGCCTGACTTGAAATAACAAACATGACAATATTATACACTTCAATTGATTTAGAAAAAATGTATTTTATGTATTATAAAAATAATATAATGTTTACATTTATTTTCATGACAACTGACTCTTCGCCTTAGTTACTGTTGCTATGTCTGACAAGCCATGCTGCTCTCACACTACACACCATGTTCTCACGCAGTAAAAAATACATAGCCGAGAAAATAAGAAATTCATACAATAAATACTCTTTTGTGGCTCTTTAAGGTGTCGGTCGTGACAGATCACTGTAGCGCCTCATTTCAAGCGGCACGTTAACCGATCGTCTTTTCATATTTACTTAAAGCATCAAATGAACATGAATGAACATCAGAACATATTTTATTTCAACCACGGAAAGATGTCAATTCTACACAATTCTACTCTTCTGTCTGATTTGTTTGTCGGGCAAGATGGCTGATTTGACTGGTCAGATCACCTGTCAATCAAACTCTTTACGAACGGTCAACTAGGCACATTTTCCCCTCCACAATTCTCATTATTGTAATGTGGAATATATATATAATTTTATATATATTTTATAAACGTTTATATATTTTTATATTTTATAATAACATATATTAAAAATGGTACACACGTTTAAATCATAAAATAAATATGAATACAATTAAAATATAATCATCATAAGGAGCTTTCTTTTGTGTATATCTGTGCTGTTATTGATAGCAAACAATTGAAAAACATTTGTTATTAATTAAAATAAGATATAATAAAAAATTAATACATTTATTATATATATTTTTATAAAATAAAAATAGTAGAAGAACACTTGAAAGAAATGTTGCCTTGGCAACTAACTGAAATAAAATAAGCTTTAATTGAAGTGGAAGACGACCTCGTATGTTGTAACAGTAGGTGGAGGAAGTGTCATTCCAGGGCTGGGAATCCTGGGAAATGTGGTCACAGTGGCAGCGGTTGGAGGAATCGTGGCGGCGGTGAGTTTTGAGGTGGTGGTAGTGGTTGGAGTGACCGAAGTGGTGCTGGATTTTGTAGTAGAGGGTTTCTTTGGGGGTTCAGGATCCAATCCCAAAGTGCAGAGGTAGTCCGTGATGGCCTACCTTCATCGTCCAGCTCCGTCACGCTACTCACCACGTATGAGCGACTGCTGGGCGTGGCTTTTGTGATCTCATTAACCTGTGCCATGTTGACGTCAGGCCCTAGCGCCACTGTGAGGATGGTGATGTCTTTCTTACGCAGCAGACGCTGAGTACTACGCATGGGCCGAGGATTCGCGCTCGCCGTCAGCAAGATAGCAACGCGGCCTGACTTGAAATAACAAACATGACAATATTATACACTTCAATTGATTTAGAAAAAATGTATTTTATGTATTATAAAAATAATATAATGTTTACATTTATTTTCATGACAACTGACTCTTCGCCTTAGTTACTGTTGCTATGTCTGACAAGCCATGCTGCTCTCACACTACACACCATGTTCTCACGCAGTAAAAAATACATAGCCGAGAAAATAAGAAATTCATACAATAAATACTCTTTTGTGGCTCTTTAAGGTGTCGGTCGTGACAGATCACTGTAGCGCCTCATTTCAAGCGGCACGTTAACCGATCGTCTTTTCATATTTACTTAAAGCATCAAATGAACATGAATGAACATCAGAACATATTTTATTTCAACCACGGAAAGATGTCAATTCTACACAATTCTACTCTTCTGTCTGATTTGTTTGTCGGGCAAGATGGCTGATTTGACTGGTCAGATCACCTGTCAATCAAACTCTTTACGAACGGTCAACTAGGCACATTTTCCCCTCCACAATTCTCATTATTGTAATGTGGAATATATATATAATTTTATATATATTTTATAAACGTTTATATATTTTTATATTTTATAATAACATATATTAAAAATGGTACACACGTTTAAATCATAAAATAAATATGAATACAATTAAAATATAATCATCATAAGGAGCTTTCTTTTGTGTATATCTGTGCTGTTATTGATAGCAAACAATTGAAAAACATTTGTTATTAATTAAAATAAGATATAATAAAAAATTAATACATTTATTATATATATTTTTATAAAATAAAAATAGTAGAAGAACACTTGAAAGAAATGTTGCCTTGGCAACTAACTGAAATAAAATAAGCTTTAATTGAAGTACCAAAATGGCTAAAACCAAAACTGAAATTAAATACAATTTAATTATTTAATTAAAAATAAAGCTAAATAATAATTTAAAAATAAAAACAAATACAAATCACAAAAACACATAATAAAATTACTAAAGCTAAAACTGAAATTAAAATGAAAACTATAAAATATAAGATAACAAATATTAAACAAAATATTAAATAATGTAATGTAACAATGTAATTTACTTTTAAAATTACATTTACTTACATGTAAACATCATGATTCATGATTTATCATTCCAGAGAATGATATTGAATGATATTTTTGCTTTACAGTAATGAGAATTTGTGATGAAATCATGAAAATAATGTAAAAATGCAAAAAAAAAAAAATGTAATGGTCCTAACAACAAGAAAAACTGTCATTGCTTTTATGTGAATTTGAGATTAAAATTTTTCTTTGTGAGATTCTCCCACACACTGCATACAATAATGAGTGATGGAGATTATAAACAGAACGTGGTGTACCATATCTGGCAGAGATGAGGATCGTCATGGTTAAGGATGAACTGTTTTCCATGGGAGATTCTCTCTCCGTCATGCACACACACCTGACACTGTGACAGTTGCACACACTTCCTCAGCACCTCATCTAAAACTTGCCCTGAGGGATCGAAGCAGACAGAACGTGTGAATGAAAGTGAACTGGGAGTCTAAGAAGTCAATTTACTTGCGAGTATGTGTGAATTCTATAACCATTCACTTTTATAGTATAAAAGAATAGGAACATTTGACCTAATATCTTCTTTTGTGCTCTGCAGAAGAAACTCGGTCAGAGGGGTTTGAAACAACATTGTGGGTGAGTAAATAAGTGGTTAAACTTTGCGGCACAAGTCGTTGGACCTCCAGTTCACCACCAGTCCCTTCTGAGCACACTCGTGAGCGTAGGTGGCAGTAGTGTTACAGAAACATGCACAATCACCCACAGACGGACACGAGCATGTGTCATGAGTACAGATGTCCCAGTACGGCTCAGGGTCCACCTGACACAGTCAGAGAATTCAATAAAAAAGCGCAAGCAATAGTAGTAATGACCACATGGCAATGTATTTTCGTCATTTGAATTGTGACGAAATATGTGTGTTTATATTTTTTTTTTACATTTATTGTGTTGAGTATAAATGTTACCAACCACACTATTGCACTCCCTGAAGATGGTGCTGGTGAGCACACGGCAGGACTGCTCCACCGTCACCAGCTTCACCATGTCTGTGCTGCACTGAGACACAACCTGCACACAGACGTCAAAATATGAGGTCATTTGATGCCTCTATAGTCTGAGTCGCTGTCAGAAGACACTCTAGTTCAGGCTGTGATGCCATGAACAGCGTCAGCACAGCTGGGTCAAACTTTCCAGGAGTTTCCAAAGTCTGCAGCATCCACTTCCATCTGATTACTGCTGCTCAACAGATCATTATTCTGATTGCCATCGAAATTTCCACAAAGGCCACATACTTTCCCCTTAAAAACACACACACACAAAATATTTTAAGCTTATTCTTAATTTCTCACCTTAGATAATCAAGTTGTGTAAGCAGAGAATTTGTGTGCGTGTTGTCATTTAGGAATTAACTCATTTTTTATTTAAATTTCATTGTACTATGGGAACAACTTGGGTTTGTTCCACTTTGGGAACATGATGAATGGTATAAATGATTCATAAATCATATTTAATTCATACATTTTGATTCATAAATGATTTTTGAACTCTAACCATTATTTAATTAGGGTTACCTTTTGCTAAATGTGACTAAAGAATAATCACTTTGGGGACATGTTCAAAACTAAAATATTATTCATAAATCATATTTAATTAATGCGGTTTGCTTCATAAATTATTTTTGAACTTTAGGGTTACCTTTTTGGCTAAATATGACATATTACTTTGGGGACTTGCCTAAATATATAAAAAATATTCTTACGTTTTTATTCATAAATCATTTTCAACTTTTTTTTTTAAACTAGTAAAATCTGACAAAAACCCAGGTAAAAATAATTAGTAAATCATATTTCATAAATACATTTGGATTCATAAATCATTTCTAAATATAAAAATATTTGTACTTTTTAGAGTTAACTTGCTAAACATGGCAAAAACTCACTTTTGAGGACAAGCTCAAAGGTAATAATTTATTCATAAGTCATTTTTACGAATACAGTTTCATTCATAAATCATTTTTATTCATAAATGTCACAAACTCACTTTGGAGAGATGTTCAAAGATAAAAAGATTAATAAATAATTTTGATTTATACATTTTGATTCATAAACCCTTTTTAAACTTACATTTTGTGTTACCTCTTAATAAATCTGACAAGAATTCACTTTGAGGACATGCTTAAAAATAAAATGAATCAAAAATATTTTTTAATCATAAATTTTGATTCATAAATAATTTGAATTTAAAATGATTTTATTAGGGTTAACTAGCTAAATATGACAAAAACTCGCTTAGGGGATATGCTAAAATTATTCATAAATAACTTCATTAAAAATGAAAAAGAAAGTCTATGATATGTGCTCATTTAGATAGCTAGACAGATGTGTGTGCATGACCATGTGTGTGTGTGTGTGTGTGTGTTACCCTGTACTATCCATTGATCTGCAGTGAGATTCGGGTTCTTGTGTCCCAGGTGATGGAGATGTGTTTACCCAGGAGGATGATATAATACTGTCCAGAGCGCACAATCTGAACCGCTGTTTCTTTCAACACGGGCTTCTTCATCCTCACCTGCAGAAGAAAAAGACAACAGAGAAAGGTGGTCTGTATGCTTTTACTTCACACATGATGTGAAGATGAAAGGTGTTTATTTTACCTCGTTGTGTTCCGTGACAATCAGTCCTCCCATGTACAACACTGTGATGCTTTTACTGCAGCGGTAGCCTGCGATCCCACAAGCCGAGTTCTCCACCAGAACCCTAAACGTGCCGTCCAACCCGTTACAGTAATCCTGCTCGGCAGACAGAAGAACGAGGGAAAACAGGTGAATATGAGGGACAGAGGAGGTAAGAGAGCGAGGATACTGGCTTTACCTGAGCTAGCACGTATTGGCAAGGTCCAGGAAACGCGAACTTGAGTCCATCAAAGTTGATGTAGTGTGTCTCTCCTATCACACGACACACACACCGTCACACACACGCTGCGTACACTTCCACTGATGCTTCTCACAAACACTGGGACGCAAAGGGAAATGCAACTGTAATTCAATAATCTGAATGATGTCAGCTGATGTTCGCAACCAAGTAATATGACAGTGTCAGGATGAGCCGTGATTGGCTGATTTACCAGGTGTTGCAGTCCACATTAATGCTCTGTCCTGAGGCGTAGGGACGGTTGTTATGGTAACAAGGGCACTGGTCTTGTGGAATACATTCTTTTTTGAGTCGAACCTGCAAACAGCCATAAAATCAATCCTGATTTTTTTATAGCTTCAAAAGGATAATAGATTATAAAGCTGCATATCATTCCATTCAAATTCACATGCAAATATGTGTCATGTAAGCACTTTATGTGTAATATCAAATGTTCATTTATACCTTGCATTTCCAAACAAACTTAATTATAAGTCCTATATGACACTGACAGTTGACGTATAATGATCTACTCTCTATGTGTGCTTTTTCAGGTATATTTTTCATAAGTACTGTACCATTCAAAGTTTTGGGGGAATATTTTTGAAATAAGTCTGTTATAGTCACCAAGGCTGTATCCATAAAAAAAAAACACAGTAAAAAAAAAGTAATATTGTGAAATATTATTACAATTTAAAATAACTGTTTTCTTTTTTAATGTGTTTTAAAATGTAGCTTATTCCTGTAATAGCAAAGCTGAATTTTTGCTGCTCAAGAAACATTTCTTATTATTATCAATTTCGGAAACAGTTGAAACTTCAACCGTGTAACTTTTTTCAGTATTCTTTGATGAATTTAAAGTTCTTTTGTAACATTATAATTGTCTTTACTGTCACGTTT
>NW_015539923.1:693930-701888 GCF_001515605.1 Sinocyclocheilus anshuiensis
ATTTTATATATTTATCAGTTTATCTGTATATGCAGTATGTATGGCCAATATTCTGGTTACTAGTAATATGATTAAGACAGCTGACATAATACTGTAGTCTGTGTCATGTACATACTTTAATTTTTAATATCAAATAAAATAATGAATTATGAGTTCTGTGAGACACAGGTGCTTGACCAAACGACAGGCTACCAAAGAAAGCTTATGTGCATCTGTATGATAAATAACTGTGATGTTTTTTCCTGCTAACCAGATGGAGTGATGGTCCCCAATCATGTCGCTGGGGTCAAAGATCTCTCCATTATGGTGACACGAGCAATGTTCGGGGGGCACACACTCGCTGAGGAAGAGTCCTCTGGGGCAGAAACAGCCTTCCTCACAGAAAGCCTCTGCAATCACCGTCAGGCAGCGACAGAGAGCGGCATGTCTGATTACACACGCTCCCACACACCTCATACACCTGGTCATCCGGACAGGTCAGTTCTGCCCAAACACACACACACACACACACACGTTTGGTCTTCTGTCCTAATGGAGACCTTCCATTGACTTTTGTTATGTAAACGTTTTAAGTATGCTTATTTAGCTGTTTTGCAGTGTTATTATGCTGCATAAAATGTCTTTCTTACTCAGTATTTTTCTCTTGTTTTCCAGTACAAATATCTAAACATTCTTAAATCGACATAGATTTACTTTAGAAGCATAATGAGTCAACCTGGTTTCTTGAAAAAAATAAAAATAAATCACAATTAGCTAATTTTATACTTAAAACAAGAAAAATATCTTCCAATGGGTAAAAAAAATAAATGTAATTCAAAAAATTAAAATATATGTGACCCTGGACCACAAAACCAGTCATAAGTAGCACGGGTATATATTTGTAGCATAGCCAAAAATACATTGTGTGGGTCAAAATGATTGATTTTTCTTTTATGCCAAAAATCATTAGGATATTAAGTAAAGATCATGTTCCATGAAGATGTTTTGTAAATTTCCTACTGTAAATATATCAAAACGTAATTTTTGATTAGTAATATGCATGGCTAAGAACTTCATTTGGACAACTTTAAAGGCGATTTTCACAATATTTTGATTATTTTGCACCCTCACATTCCAGATTTTCAAATAGTTGTATCTCGGCCAAATATTATCCTATCCTAACAAACCATACAGCAATGGAAAGCTTATTTATGTATAAAATCTGGTTTTGTGGTCCACGGTCACATATATTTAAATTAGAGAATATCTGCCAATCTGCCAATGGTTCAAGAAAAATAAATGTAACTCAAAAATCACTTTTGATTTTTATATTTTCTTTTCTTTTTTTAATTTTAGGGTTCATTTTCTTGCTTTTGCCATTTTTATTTTTTATATTTAAATTTAGCTGTAATTTATTTTTATTTCAATTTTAGTTTTAGTCATTTTTGTACTTTAAATTTTTATTTCAGTAAGTTGGCAAAGCAAATTTTCTGATTTTCATTTAATTTTACATTTTTCATCTAATATTTATGTTTTATTCTATTTCAGCATTTTTTTAATTACCATATTAAATTTTTTTTTCTAGATTTTCAGTTTTTAATAACAATAGCAAAACTAATGATGGAACAATTTTCATTGTAGCATAGCCAAAAATACATTGTGTGGGTCAAAATGATTGATTTTTCTTTTATGCCAAAAATCATTAGGATATTAAGTAAAGATCATGTTCCATGAAGATGTTTTGTAAATTTCCTACTGTAAATATATCAAAACGTAATTTTTGATTAGTAATATGCATGGCTAAGAACTTCATTTGGACAACTTTAAAGGCGATTTTCACAATATTTTGGTTATTTTGCACCCTCACATTCCAGATTTTCAAATAGTTGTATCTCGGCCAAATATTATCCTATCCTAACAAACCATACAGCAATGGAAAGCTTATTTATGTATAAAATCTGGTTTTGTGGTCCACGGTCACATATATTTAAATTAGAGAATATCTGCCAATCTGCCAATGGTTCAAGAAAAATAAATGTAACTCAAAAATCTTAAAATATATATTTAAATTAGGGAAATGTACATTTATATTAAAAAAAATTATGATAAAATTTTTTTTACCACACTGCAGATATTTATTTCTTGTTGTAAGCAAAAACGTACTTAATTTGGATATATTTTTCAGAAAACAAGACATAACATCTTCTATTCTCAAGTAAATGTATCTCAATTTCAGAATGACAATACATATGTAGTGAAAAATAAGGTAAAATTAAAAAAATTAAAAAACTTATTTTAAACAGACAGAATGAGATATACCACATTATCCATGCCCCCTCCAGTTGACTAGCACTCTCTTGGCTGCGCAGGCGGCTGCATAGCTGCGAACAGCATCGCACAGGCACTCTTGGCCGTCTGCGCAGGAGCAGACATCATAGCAGCAGTTTTTCACATATGGCCCAGGGTTAACCACATAATGACAGGGCTCAAACTTCACAGAGAGCAGCAGGCACAGGCCTCTTCTGCAAAACGCACTGTAGACACGATACGGCACGTTACCTGATGGTCTGTGTTGCCCTCTGGTGTTCAGTGCATATATAAATCATGACATCATACTTGCAGGCATTCAAATTCCTAAAAGTGCTTTTATTGTCTATAAATATGCATCTTTACGGGGCTGTAACTGCCATTAATTAGTGTTTTTGAATGCAAAATTCTTAAACTTTGACATGTGGTGTCCCTGATTTTGAATATTTGTTCATATACATGTATCTGTATGAGTGTGCGAGTGTGTATACCTCTCTTAGGGTTTAAAATGCAGGGATCTGAGGGTTGCAATTGAACATTGTCACAGTCTGCGTTCATCTTCCATGCGTTCCCGAATCCTTCGACACGTTTCTCCACCAGCTCGCCCACTGTTAAGAAGTCGTCTCCTTGGTTACCATTATAATTACTGCACAGGCCGCACATTTTCCCAGCATAGGCTGGGTTTAGCTGCAAACACACACACACACATATGCTCACATATCAGGTTTGCAGCACGGGTGTATTTGATACATGTCCCAGATTCTGCATTTCACACACAGACTCAATATTATGTACATGGGAAGTATTTATGCATTATTTTCAGTGCGTAAAGCTCCCAGCAAGCTCAGACACACGACATCTGATCCAGACTGCTGGAAATTCCAGCTAAAACCAGTTTAAGGTGGCAGATTGTTTTACAGGGTTTCTGGATGGTCGAAACTGATCGTTAGCTGAATCAAACTGGTTTAGGTGATTGAAAGATGATGTTTGGCAGAATGTTCACGCTGCTCTTTTCCATACAATGAAAATAAATGGAAACAGAGGCCATCAAGCTTCAAAAACACCATAAAACTGATATCATAGTTATTATACAAGTGGTCCATAATCCAATGTGTCATGAGGCACAATATTTGAATGTATTCCAATGTAAATATATGACAATATATTATATTATTATTGTATAAAACAATAAAAATATTGTTTTTTCCTCACACAAGGCAATCATATGACTTGAGAAGATTTGAAATACAGCGCACAAGTAATATGCACTACTTTTATACATTTATGGTGCTTTTTTCTCATTTCTCAGGAGCTTGACAGCCTCAGTCAATATTCATTTTTATTCTGTGGTATAGAGAAGGCAGAATTTATTTTTCTATTTCATGGAAAAAATTAAGTCTCACAGGTTTGGAATGATATGAGAGTAAATAAATGATGACCACTTTTATTTTGGTAGTATATATATATATATATATATATATATATTATTTTTTTTTTCAGTCTTTAGCCAGCAGATACTGACAGATACCACTGAAGGTGAAGAACTTATTGTCAAACAAAGGTCTTATAATGGGACTGTCCCGTCACCAGACACTCCCCTAAGGAGAGACAGAGCAAGAAAACGATTGGAAAACAATGTTTGTAGCAATTAAAAACATTTAAACATGAACTGAAATGAAAAAGTATATATTTATTATAGCTAGCTGCAAAAAAGCAATACTTCTCATGTTCGTTCAGTTTAACTTTAACTAGTAAAATAAATAAAACGAAATAAACCAATAAATAAAAATTACTAAAAAAACATACTGTACAGATATCATTTAAAAAATAAACTAATAAAAATGACAAATCACAACAAAAGTAATAAAACTAACATTGAAAACAAATAATATTAAAATAACATTAAATATAAAAATAAAAACTAAAACTATTGACAAAACCTATTATATAATATATCTATACAATATATATCAGTAATAATAAAATAACACTATAGCAATGTTTGCTAATTGAAGCATTCATAAATATTTAACATGAAACAAATTCAGGTTTACCAGGGCATTCTTCATTGGTGCATTCCCATGATCCATGGCGACAGACGCTAAAAGTTAAGGTAGTGATTGGAGCTAGACTGACATTAAATTAATAGTTAAGTTACAAATTCAGGTTTACCAGGGCATTCTTCATTGGTGCATTCCCATGATCCATGGCGACAGACGCTAAAAGTTAAGGTAGTTTAAGTGGATGTGTACAGATATAGCAGCCACACATATTTGAATGCATTGTTTTGTAATGTACGCATATGTGTTTGTGTGTGTGTGTGTGTGTGTGTGTGTGTGTGTGTGTGTCCCACCATGTGTTGCAGTCCTGTGATATGGAGGAAGCAGGAGGGTATCGGCGTCCCGCATATGTGTTTGTGTGTGTGTGTGTGTGTGTGTGTGTCCCACCATGTGTTGCAGTCCTGTGATATGGAGGAAGCAGGAGGGTATCGGCGTCCAGCATGCATGCAGGAGCACTGAGAGATGTCAACACAGCGATCTCCATCCAGCACCTTACCAGCTGACACACACATTTCACACATTCAACACTGAGCAGGAAACTGAGCACACTACAAAAATAAGCATTCGTGGTCAGTATCTGTGTCTTGTTTTTCAGTAAAAATATCGAAAGATAAATTTACCTAAAAAGCAAAATGTATGAAAATTTAATTACCATTACCCCAGTGTCACATGATCCTTTAGAAATCATTCTAATATGCTGATTTGATGCTCAAGAAACATTTCTTATTATTATCATCATGTTTAAAACACTTAAAAACTGTGATACTTTTTTACACTTTAATGAAAAGAAAATTCAAAAGAACAGCACTTATTTAAAATATAAATCTTTTGTAACATTATACGTCTTTACTGTCACTTTACTGTATTAATTCTTCTAGATTGGTGGACCGGTATCTCTCTCACCTGGACAGTTGCAGCCATCGACACACTCCTCCTTGCAGACTTCCTGGATGTTTACATTCTAAAAGGAAGTGGAGCAGGTCGGGGTGCAGTCGCTGTACTCCATGCCAATGGGACACTTAGGGGCTGAGCAAATGGAAACATACATTTACACACAGTCAATATCAGACTTATGTGAAATGTATTTATACAATTCAGTATGTAAGTATCACTCACAGCACTGGCTCTGTACATGCCAGTTGGACAGTGTTATGCCATGACTGGCACAGGTACGGGTGTATTCCAGCATGGCCTAGCACACACAGTCATCTCCCGTACTGCAGTGACAGGCGTCAGACTCGCACACGGACACAAACGCAGCCGCATCCACGAGGTGAGCACAGCGCAGGTAGAGTGCAGAGCTGCTCATGGCCTCACATCGTGACATCTGGTCCTGAAACACACGCATACACACTCAGAAACAGAGAAATCTCTATGATAAGGTAGACAGAAGGATGTTTTTGTTTTGCATGCGAGTGTCTGACTTTAGCTGATTCTCCAGTGCTGTTGCAGCTCTGAGACGGCGGCAAGACACGTTTACAGGGTTCATCTGCTCCTTTCATGGCCCAGGAGTTTGCAAAGTCATATGGATCATCTGCTAGAAAACCTGAACACACACATTTTTAAATCAATGAATCTCATGAAGCTATATACTGTATATATAGTATTGAAATATTTTATTATTATTTGCATAGCAATAATGTGAAAAAATGTTTTTTTTTTTATTATTTAGACATTTCATATATAGAGTACTTATTTCTATTTCTTGATATACATTCATACATATATATATATATATAGAGAGAGAGCGAGATTTAAATGTTTTATTTTTATTTCTATTGTTATTATTTTTTATTATATTGAAAATTTTCATTATTAATTTAATATAAAATATATGTATGTGTGCATATACAGTATATATATATATATATATATATATATATATATATATATGCGCACAGGTGTGTATACAACACGCACACACATCACTCGCACACAGAGGTCCTATCGCATGGCGATTGTTGTGAACACTACCCTACGACTTTTATTATAATAAAATAGTTTCCATACTGATTATATTATAGCTATATAGTATTGAAATATACATTTATTATTATATTAATATCATTATTTTCATTTTAGTATTTTCTTTTAAATTATTTAATAGTACAGTTATTATTTCACATTTTAAATATGTTTTAAATAATTAATTTATGCTCTTTTTAATTTAAAAAAGATTATTGTGTCCAGACAGAAAAACTTAAAAATAAATCATCTGGACACATTAAGTTAATTATGAGTTTTTTGTTGTTGTTTATTTTTTAGATAGTCTTTAGAAGCCGAATTATCAAAAATATGCTTTTTATTTGAGTGAAATTTGACCAGAACACAGAGAAGGTTCTTAGGTTTCACCTGTTCAAACACATTATCTTTCAGCTCTGTTATCTCTCAGTTTTCCTGGCTCTCCGTATCATGTGGTCGACTCGTGTGAAAGATTATGTTCTAAATTGAAACACAGCTGATAAGTGCACCATCAACTACAAAAGCTGTAATACAGAACGATGACAGGGCACTAACATACTGTACCCCCCAAACACACATGTAAGCCTCTGAAACAAAGAACTCTCTATTAAAACTTTCTAATGTTTTGTCTTCAGGATGAACACTGACGCCACCTATTTCCCCGGCTCGTATTAATCAGCATCCTGTGCACTGCTTTTAACACATGATATTACCGAAGGAGAGTTTGAAAGGTATGTTTTTGTGTTTTTCCTGCATTTGTGTCTCACCTTCTTGCGCGGTGTATTCATCCTCCACCAAATAATTGCAGTTTCCACACAAGCCGCATGTACGGTTGCTGTGCTGCTTGGTTGAATGTTATGCGAGGGGTCTAAACGGATGGAGAACCCAAACTCTTCGCTCCATAATCGAATGTACCCCAGTTCATACACTCTAAAAAATGCTGGGTTGTTTTAACCCAACTTTGGGTCAAATATGGACTAACCCAACCGTTGGGTTAAATTTGTACATTAAATTTTTAACCCAAAAGTTGGGTTAGTCCAAATTTGACCCAAAGTTGGGTTGAAATAACCCAGCATTTTTTAGAGTGTACCCTGCGAACACAGAGCTCGATGCATACGGCAGTGGGAGCCTGGAGGGGAAATATCCAGAAGTATTTTTAAATGCTCTACCCTGTTGAAAAGACTAGCATAACTAGTTGTGTTTTATATGCTGGTGAGCTGGTGTTGCAAACCAGGCTGCTTAACTACTTTGACAGCACTAACCAGCATAAACCAGCCATGATAATGTCTGATAATGTCATGATAATGATAGTCTAAGCTGGTATTTTCAACAGGGTATAGTGATAAATAATGACGTATATAAAAATCCTAAAGAATGCTAAATGAATTGTTATCATGATTTTGAATTCCTAAAATAAAAATCAAATAAGGAAAGTACACTGTAAAAAATATATACTGCCGTTCAAAAGTTTGGGATCAGTAGGGTTTGTAATGTTTTTTAGAGAAGTCTCTTCTGCTCATCTTCCTATTTTGAATAAATGGTGTACTTTTTAACTTTTTATTAATCAAAAAAATCCTGAAAAAATTAATCACAGGTTCCAAAAAAATATGAAGCGGCACAACTGTTTCCAACACTGATAATAAATCAGCA
>NW_015539923.1:701992-703198 GCF_001515605.1 Sinocyclocheilus anshuiensis
TATATATATATATATATATATATATAATTTTCAAAGAGTAAATTTTACAAGAAAATACTATTTTGGTCGTTCTACTTCAAAATTTCATGTTTAATTCAGTGTGTTACTTATTTCTTTGTAATTATTAATGAAATTTACTAGCAATTTCTGAGTGAAAATAGTTTAAATTTTAGACACAAATTTTTCCTTCAGTGTAGAATCTTCATTTTACTTTTTTTCACATTCCAGTTTTCAAAAAATATTTTTTCAATCGTTTTTCAGTTTATCATTCACATTTGAATTCACCTTCAGTTAGCAATCCATAAGCATTTTCTTTTATATTTTGAATAGGATATTTGCCATTTGTACCTTTCTGCTCCTTGTGACAGCATCCCATCAACAGAGAGGTGAAGCTCGAAGAATTCTCCCAGAAACAAAGTCACTCCTTTCCTCTGTCCATGAGAGAAATCACCTAGACGTAAACATGCACACAAAAGCAGGCATTTTATCATCTTGACAGTGTACAAACTCAGCCATAGCTTGTTTAATTCATGAAAACCTGTGTTTATGTGTGTGACTGGCTTTTACCCAGTATGGAGAAGCTTCTGTGTTGGCAGTCTCCCGCCAGCATGTAGCTGCAGTCTCCAGGGAACTCATAAATCACACCGTCAAATGTGTGTATGTGCTGCCGGCTAAACAGACTACAGCGACCAGACCCCTCCACTGACACCAAACCTACAGAGCAAAGCGGTAAAGAGAGTCAAGCACTTGCACACTTGCTGTTAATCAAAGCAACAACTAATGTTTAAAAGTTAGGGGTCGGTAAGATTTTAAAATCAACCAAGACTGCATTTATTTGATCAAAAATATAATGAAAAAAATAATAATATTGTAAAATATCATTACAATTTAAAGTAATTGCTTAATATTTTAATGTAAATAAATTTTTTATGTAATTAAATTAATGTAATTTATTCTTGTGATGGTAAAGCTGCATTTTCAGTGTCAAATAATCCTTTAAAAATCATTCTAATATGCTGTTTTGCTGCTCAAGAATAACACTTATTATTATTATTATTATTATTATTATTATTATTATTATTATCATGTTGAAAACAGTTGTGCTGCTTAATATCTGTGAAAATGGCAATAATATTTCACAATATTACTGTTGTTTCTGTATTTTTTATCAAATAAATGCAGCCTTGTTGAGCAGAAGAGACTTCT
>NW_015539923.1:703338-709751 GCF_001515605.1 Sinocyclocheilus anshuiensis
TTATTATTATTATTATTATTATTATTATCATGTTGAAAACAGTTGTGCTGCTTAATATCTGTGTTAAAGCCTTGATATCTTTTTTCAGGATTTAATTCTGAATAAAAAAAAAATTGGTAACACTTTACTTAAAGCCTATATGCATAATGCATAAAAAAAAGTTGTAATGCACCTTATAATGCATTGTACTCATTTCAATTCATTCATTGTCAATTCATTGTTGCACTATGCATTTTAAATTTGGTTATAATTATTTCTGACAAGATGTAATGTATTACAGCGCACATTATGAATTATTATAATGCATTATACCCTATAATAACCCTTTATAATGCATTATACATAAAGGCTTTAAATAAAATGTTACAAAAAAATGTTTATTTAAAATATATTAAGTCTTTACCATGACTTTTGATCAATTTAATGCATCCTTGCTAAATAAAAGTAAAAAAAAAAAAAAAACATCTAAACAAAAACAACAGTCAGGAGATGCAAACATGCACATACATATTCAAATCTAACCTGAAAAATTCAAGATGAAAACCCACAGGATTCTGCTTCATCCTTTCCATCTGCACAGTTCCATCTGATTAAAGAAAGAGAAAGAAATCATAAGAGACTTAGTCCAGTTAGTAATCAGAACACCCTAGAAAGCATGTAGTGCATTGCAATGTTTAGGCACTCTATACTTTTTTCTTGAAAATGTAAAAGTCTAATGCACAATTTCTGGCCATCAACAATATATTGAAGTGAGCATTTGGAGGTTTCATTTAGTGAAAAATAATGGCATGAGCTAAAACAAAAGTTAAGGTGGAAGTGAGAAACAAAGCTAAAATCTCTGAGCACCAACAGATTTGTTGACAGATTTGTCAGCGAGTTTTAGAGAAGTCATGTATTCCACATAGACGGCACAGAAAGAATGCTGTTATTCTTAAGCATGAGCTTAGGACGGGAAAACAAGCACAATATATTCACAAACATGCACTGGATATTCCCATGCATGCCTAAACATCAAAACATAAGCCTTAAACAACCAAACAGATGTACATGGCTTCAGAATCACTAATACAAGGATTTGAAATAATCACAGAAACAAATGCATATTGTAACGCATATTCAGGACAGCGTGCCGGTAGTGTGACACCTGTTACCTTTGACCTCTGACCTCTGCCCAGCTGCAGGCTCCCAGCAACAAGTTCTCTGAAGCGCTTTGCTGTGCAAGGTCTTCGCTGTCCAGTGTATCACAATCCTGAAGACATGACTGGAACCCAGTCTTGAAGGAAAGAAACGCTTTATAAGAATGAGAGAGGGAGGGATGGTGTGATATCCGTTTTCAAACTCATTAAGAAAGGACAATAGGAGGAAGTCTGGGCATTGGAGGAACTGACGGATTAGTCTGGCAGTGAAGACAGATAAGACAAACCAACAGAGGACATTAGTGCCAAGCTAAACAGCACACACACGCACACAAACCGCAGCATATGCAGTGAGTTCACAGCCTCTGATGCAACCTGTATCTAAAACTGATGGATTAACTGTTGGAAAAACCTCACTGCAGCGGCGTATCCAGAGCATGTTCACATAAACTCCATTCATCGTTAATATGGGTTTTGTCATGCTACCATTCTTTGTTGACCCCGGACTTGCTGGCAAAAACATGTCCTACATCATATCCTTGCTTCAGGACAAATGAACATTTACTCACCCTTAGGCCATCCAAGATGTAGATGAGTTTGTTTCTTCATCGGAACAGATTTGGAGAAATTTAGCATTACATCACTTGCTCACCAATGGATCCTCTGCAGTGAATGGGTGCCGTCAGAATGAGAGTCAAAAGAGCTGATAAATTAATGTAATTAATGTGACTCCAGTCTATAAATTAATGCCTTGTAAAGTAAAAAGCTGCATGTTTAAATCCACAAAGACATTTTAACTTTAAACTGTTGTTTTTGTCTTAAATACCCAAAGTAGTCCATAATCCATAATAACGCTATCCATCCCCTGAAGAAAGGATGGCCCAAAAGTCCATCCCCTGTTGTCCTCTCACATCAAAATCCACCAGCATATTTGTTTAGAACTGTTCTGGACTGTTCGTAAATGGTGCTTGATTTGTGCATACTTCTCACCTGATTCAGAAAATACTTTTTTTATTATTATTACTACAGAAAGGTGTATTATGGATTATTTTGGCAGAATACAGTAGAGTTGAGGGATGCTCAGTATTTGATGTCAATAAAAAAGTTAATAGGCCTATATATATAGAGAGAGAGAGAGAGAGAGAGAGAGAGAAAGGACATATGCTATCTTTCACTCTCCTTCACAACCATGCTTAATAAGCAATGTAAATGAGGATATACTATAGACTTGTTTTGATGTAAAGTTAATTATAAACACTACTAACCCAGCCCTACCACTATATATGTATGTATGTATGTACATATTTATGTATATTTGCACATTCCAGATCTCCATCCATCAGATATAAAACGTGTGTGGATGCATATGACTCTAATAATGATGTAATTCTGGATGATGAAATCATGTGTGTGGGAACTGTGAGTCAATGAGAGCCGTTGTGGTGCTTCACTTGTTGTTTTTCTTATTTTTAGTATGAGAAGTGAGTTTGGTTCAAATAAATATGAAGAAGAGTAGAAGGTAAGGAACGTGAGATTAAATAATGTATCATAAAAAAATGAAGAAATGGACAAAATCACATAATGATCTATCTGAAGTGTTTCAGTAAAACTAAATTATTTCTCTTTCATTTCAATGAGAGATACCAATATTCAATTAATCTTCATTTAGGTTACAAAAAGAGGGCAGGTGCCATTAACACCCGCATATCTAAAGATAATAAAGTTTACAGGACATAGCCTATCTTATGCAACATTTAAAAACGCCTTAGAAGAAACCACTGATCAGTGGAAGAAACCTCTGGGCTCTGCTCTGACTGCGGTGACGTCATTCCATCATGACGTCATTCCCAGAGAATAAAGACCGAGTGCCGAGTGGATCTTACGATAAAATCCACAAATAAATGGTTAAAAGTATATTCCTCGAAAATCCCTAACAAGCGTAACTAAATAAAGCGTATGCGCGATTTTCATTAATCCTCCAAAAACAGCAACCGGATCAATGCAAAAAGTGTTCGACCTTTGGCACGTTCGATTTTGCCTCACCGAGCAAACGATTGCAAAGTTGATCTTTGGCAGGAGGAATGAGGTAATGAGTTTGTGTCTGTCGTGAGTTTTTCGTGTGCGCACGCTACACACTCACTCACACGCGCGTAAAGTCACACACAGCCGCACGCGCGAGCCACCGGGACACAGACGGTTCTTTACTCTTGCATTCAGTATTGTGTGTGTGAGGACAGACTGCTGTGATGGCGGCGTTGACCGGAGGAGAGATGTGCGTCAAGTATCTGATGTTCGTCTTCAATTTCATCTTCTGGGTGAGTGAGAAATGATTAATGTGTGCAGAGGTTGGCTCGCGCGCGGGATGTTGTTTTATAATTAACTCGCGATTTTCCTCAAAGATTCATTGATAAATGCGTGTGCATAGCGTCCCGTTTAGATTCTTAATTAGTTTAGATTGTAATTAATGACGTTGGGACGTCTGTGTGAAGCAATGCAACGGGATTGCATCCATTTGGCTGACCTAATTTTAAGGTTTTTAGCTCGCATTTCAGGACCCTGGTCGTGTAGTTAAAATACTGTGTGTGTGTGTGTGTGTGTGTGTGTGTGTGATGGGACAAGCACTGAATTTTGATAGTGTTTCCTTTGACTCCCCTCTGTTCGTGTTTGTGTGTGTGTGTCAGCTGTTCTTTCTCACGGCTGGACAGGCGTGTTCTGCTGATGTCCGATTCGTGAACATATCGTTCTTTCGAACCGGTTATTTTAAATGAATCATTCGAACCGATTCGCCAGGTGTTCCGTCTCGAATTCGAATTAGCTTACTACTCTTGTAGACAGTTTATAGTATGTATTGTATATATTATACATAGTATGCTAATATTTGTAGTGCGCATCAGTCGGGTTGCAGAAGTAAAATCTCATTCATTTTCTCCATATGTAAATTGATTTTTAAGGTAATTAAGACCTGCTATGAGCTTTGAGGTTGTTAATCCATGACATGTTACATCCTTTTATTGAAGCCGTCAGTTTGCATTATTTCAGCGTATATTTTAAAATGATGGTGCATTTTTAAATAGCAAAATTTCTGGTAAAAAACAACATTACGCATGATTCAGCAAATTAATCTCCACCAATCACAGAGCAAAGCGTGCTGATTTTTAAATACTTTTTTTTGCTTCAAATCTAATTTTTTCATATTGTGATTAATGTTGTAGCTAGTCGGTTTGGTTCATGGATTATAAAGGTCTTTGCACACTGAGTCCGAAATTCTCGTCCTAAATTTTCGCACATTCAAAAATAAAATTCAGATCAGGTTCGATTTTCTGCATTTTCACATCCGTAGCAAGCATTTTGATACCACCAGGAAAGGATGACGAATACGGAAAAAAAAAAACGCATATGAAAATTTTGGACTCGGTGTGCAAGGACCTTAACTCTTTAAAAAAATCCCTATGGTAAAAATACCTTAAAATTGGGCAAACATTAATGCACTCTATTTGATAGAATGCCTGGATGAACTACTGCATGCTAAGATGCGCAGTATACAACCAGAGCACAGTATGTGGAATAATTTATCCCATAATGCAATGCACCTGACCTTTTGTTCCATTTTCTGTGTGATTATGAACATATAAGGTAATATCAATCACACTTTCTGAAAACTGCTTCTTCCCTCAATAATTGTTCTAACATTTAAAGACATTTTTACACAAAACTGCATTAAAATTCAAAATAATTATATTTGTGATGAATGCACCTCTAGTGTCACAACATGGTATTGCAAATCCTGATATGCATACTTATGCATATTACCTCTACTATATAGCATGCAAAAGCAGTTTGCATTATGAATTGTCACCTAACATGTTATATTTCAGAAAGCAACAACACACAATCAAGCTTTCACAGTTTGTTTTGGGCTTAAATCCAGTTGGGTCTGCTCCGCTGTTTTTTTGGCATTGGCAATACAGATCGGACCATACTGCAACGTTCATTCGGATGTTCAGTTTCATGCTAGAATTCAGCATATGCGTAATTGATAAGAATGGAGAATTTTTGTACCCTCATCTCAAAATGTAATTGCACCAGCGGGAAAATGGCTGCAAAGTGTGGCCTTTTACTCACAGTCTGTAGAGCTCTGCAAACAGATCAATGATTGATCTTTCCATAGTGTTTACACATTATGGGAGAGCCGGCCTACGAATAGCTTATTTTTGTCGTCTAGCCACATTAAACTGGGGAAAAAATATCACCTTAAACAGTGCATTGAAACAAAAGACTAGAAATGAAATTTTGAACCCGTTCACTGAAATGAACCAATTCACTACATGAATCTCTAATTCTTCAACGCAGTGAACATGACCCAGCGCCGTATGGTGCGTGTGTGTGTGTCCAGCCCGAGGGTTTATGTGAGCACGCGTCCTAGATTGTCTTTAATCTGCGAGTCTATTTATAGAGCATGATAATCTCATGGACAAACTCACTGTAAACTGCATTTGTTGTAGGTTTTGATGGGGAATAATGTGCACATTATGAAATTGTGTGGTGTGTGTGTGTATGTTGGATCTGGTCTCATTCATTTGCACTCTGTAAATATTACTTAATATCAGCATTACTTAACACCTCCTCCTCTGAACTTACACACACACACACACACACACACACACACAGAGAGAGATCCTGCAGGTCTATTGAACCATTGCAATAATGAGGCATTCATGCCCTCCACGGGCTCTTCCACTGTCATCCCTCCCTGCATAGGGACTAGGGATATGCCGGTATCAAATTTTCATGTTGCGATTAATTGCTAATGCTTTTATCACAGCATACGGTATTATCACGATATTGCAATTTAGTTTTTTTAAAAGTGCTGTCATAATACAGTATAACAGGTTTAATAACTTTTGTCTTATAACAAAAATAACTGAACATTTAAATGCAATAAAGCAATACAGAAAAATGTATAAAGTTAAGTTTTACACAGATTAAAGTGCAAAAGAACTATAACCACGATAACAATATCGTGCATATTAATTACCGTGATTTATCGCATTACCGAATACCGGCACAAGTCTACCCATTTATTTAGTGACCAGAGATTTAAATGTATTGTATTTGTGAAATAATGTGTTTAACAAGATAGGACAAAACTGTATTTACATTTAACAATTCATTAGTAATGTGTGGCATTGACATTTTTTTAATATAGTTTACATAGGGCTGGGCGATATAGCTAAAAAATGTATCAACGATATAATGTTTCATATCGTTCGGTATCGA
>NW_015539923.1:709768-711408 GCF_001515605.1 Sinocyclocheilus anshuiensis
AGGTCTTTATTGTATAGGTCTAATTGTCTCCCGAGGCCACAGGAGGGCGCAATGAGCAAAATAATGCAGCGCATTAAATTGCCAACGCAAAGGAAATAACGGTCTATAAAAAGAAATACGTGCATTACGTCTAAATTAACTCGTATAAATCAAACATAATTTTGTAAATTGCATAAACAATTATGAACAAAACAGCATCATGTATTTATGCATTGCTTAATACAAAGAGCCGAATCACACAGATTGCATTTGAAAACTTATGAGACGCAGTGAAAAGGAATAAACCTCCACAAATTCGTGACGTGTTTTCTAAAAGTTTAAACTGTTTTAGCTTTGCATGGCTTTCTATACATCTCTTCTGTGAGACGCGAGTGCAGCAGTCATATTTGTCCGTCTAAAAAATGCGCTGAATATGCGTTCTGTGTGAATGGCTTGGTTTCTGTTTTAACATAATCAAGATCATCTCCGCATTGAGCTTCAATATTTCTCTAATATTTTGAATGCATAATGCAGCAACTGCGCGTCTCTGGGCTAGACTAACAAAACATTAAAATGCAACAACATCACTGACATCATCATCACCGCATCTCGTGCTCCACTGATGACGCTGATGCACATCTAACATTTGATTGTACTATTTTTGCATTCAAATGCAAATGTTTATTTTAAATTCGACTAATATACATTTTTTTATTCACAATCTCCTCATCACAGGCAGGCACAGCACTCATGTTCGTGTTTGTGTGTGCTGTCTGCATCACTCAGAGCAGGTGCCTATATCGTGCGCTATATCGAACATTTTTTCTATCGTTATCGAAGAAGGTGTACCGTCGATAAATATCGATACCATTTTATCGCCCAGGCCTAAGTTTACATAAAGACAATGAAGCCTATTTTGAATTATTTTCAAAATAATTAAATAATAAAATGATTATTGAAAACATGTTCAATTAATTAATAAATTAAATATTCACCCTCCAATTCACATTACTGTAATATGAAAAGGCCTCATTCTCGTCATTACTGTAAAATGGATTATGTAATATTTAATATAAAAATTAGGGCTGTCAAATTAGGGCTGGGCGATAGAGCTAAAAAATGTATCAACGATATAATGATTCATATAGTTTGGTATCGATAATTATTGATATTTTTTTATAACCTTTTTTAAAACAAAAAGCAATAAAAAAAAGTTTAAATTTAACCACTGTATTTATAATGAACACAATTTGAGACAAACAACAAATATTTTTAGTTTTAACAATCAAACACAATAAAAATTAAACAAATATCTCATTTCTAATGTTTTATATGCAGATTAAATAGGTCTTTATTGTATAGGTCTAATTGTCTCCCGAGGCCACAGGAGGGCGCAATGAGCAAAATGATGCAGCGCATTTAGAAAGTAACTCTATAAAAACGTGCATTACGTCTAAATTAACTCATAAAAATCCAATATAATTTCGTAACAAAAATTAGAATATCCTGAAAAGGTTTTTTTGTAACTTGTTTCAAAAAGTGAAACTTTCATATATTCTAGATTCATTACATGTAAAGTAAAACATTTCAAATGTTTCTTTTGTTTTAATTTTGATGATTAGAGCTTACAGCTCATGAAAGTCAAAAATCCAGTATCTAAA
>NW_015539923.1:711503-721674 GCF_001515605.1 Sinocyclocheilus anshuiensis
GCCTATAATATATTTAATGTATATTTATATATAACATAAAATAAATATAAATATATGTACACACACACACATACATGTAAATATTTCTTATACACACATTTTCTTCTTTTATTTGGATCTGCAAGGCAAGCAACAAAAACCTTACATACCATAACATACATTCACAAGGCCTTATATTTCTAACATTTAACACTCAAGGATAGACAAAACATCTTTGTTTCCATATTTGCATACTGTACTCCCTATAGTGGCTGAAACTGAACAAAAGCGAGTTTGTTTTTTTGCTTTCTTTTTTTGCAATCCACTCAACTGCAGACCTTTAATCACATTCTTGTGCACATGACCTAAGCTTCCAAATACTAGGGTGAGAGCTTACAGCTCATGAAAGTCAAAAATCCAGTATCTCAAAAAAAAAAGCCTATATATATCAAAATTAGCGTGTTAAACGCAGGCGATTAATTTTTTCAGTTTAATGTGTTAAAAATATTTAACGCAATTAACGCAGGGGCGGAGTTAGGGTTGGCCATCCCACTCACAACTGCTGCTTCTGTCTTTTTTTTTTCTTGTCAAGAAGTGGATGTATTCAGTCGCAGAACGTCTTTACAATCACATCAAACGGGAGACGTTTCAGCAGGAGCCCTGCTATGTGTTCTGGGCTGCTATGTGATTGCGTATATATAATTCCCATTACTGTCAAATATAAAACATATGTGTGTGTTAATTATAATACACGTGTGACAACTATAGTATTTTACTGGTAATGATGGTAATGAGAAAGAGACTTTCGAGAGAGAGCGGGAGTTTGCCGCTTGGGTGAAATATGGCCCAGCTAAAGCGTTAGAACAGAATGCAGTGTAAAGTCACCTGCAGACTTGCACAACATGCTGCCTCCCACATACCTGTGAGCTCCTCCCACTGACACACACAGAATATTGCACAACACAGACATTTTTCAGTTTCACTTTCTCCACAAACAAAGGGAGGAAGCGTGTAACGGACAAACACTACATTTGTGAGCAGACTTTGTAGAAACTGATCTATTTAGCTGAGACTGTGCAGGTGAACGTATACGGTTTGTTTCCCTGAACGAAAGTGACTTGGACAACAGCAAAATGGGTGTTGATGGATGTCCAAAATGTATTAAATACGCCATGTTTATCTTTAACTTTATCTTTTGGGTAGGTGCAATTTCATATTTGTATTTTGTATGTGATTGTGTGAAAGTACCGCACCATCATTTATTTGTGAGTGTTAGTGTTGTGTCTTTATGTGGAGTTTGTGTGTGGAATGTGGTGAAAGGGTGAAGTGGGGTTGTTTTAAGGGTGTTTGTTTAGCTAAGCATTGGCATGGAGATTTGGAACAGATTTGTCAACCTTCAGTTTTTCAAACAAAAGATCTGGGTCAGAGAGAATGAATCAAAGAGCAGGACGTGAACCCTGTGAACATGAAACCGTTGCGTTCAGCTTAGTGAGCAGGACATGACTAGAAAGAAAAATAAGTCACATGATATAATGAGGAGCGTGGTGTTTGCATGTGATCGTTCAGAAGGGTTTTAAATCAAAGGCTGAAAGATGATTGGTTAGTGTGATGCATCTGTTTGTGTTTTTGTGCATAACTTTGAAGCAAAATCTCATGGTGTCCTTGAACGCAATAAACTGGCTTGACATTATTAATCTGCAGTCATTTTGGGTCAAACCAACAGATGTTGAATCTGATCAAATGAGTTGCACATACTGTAAAATTTGTAGTCTTAAAAAGGAAGCAAGCAGGATTTTTCCATGTGACTGAGGTTATTTTATCCCTGGATGGAGGAAGTAAAATCAGGCATGCGGTTTTGCCAAAACCACAGATAAACATGCATACATACTGTATATAGCATCACATGTCTAACAGATTGACCGAACTTCTGCCAGTTTTATTCTGTCATGTAATATTGCTTGCTGGTTTCTGAAAAGATGGGTATAAGCCTCTGAGCCTATTGAGTTTTAATAAGCGTTATTACATAATTCATGCACCTGCCGTGTCCTGTTGTTTTTGTTTGAAGAAACAAGCAAAGTGGCCAAGCTGGTTAACACTGCCAGTGCACACCTGTTGGTATAAAAATAAGCATGCATTCTGACTGAAATATTGTTTGCAAGTTACCTATAAATCCTAAATATTTAATTATAATAGATGTTTTATTTGTACTTATTTTTTGATTTTATCTTATAATTCTTTAAATATTACTTTTTATAATATTTTATTTGTGTTTTATATATAATAATGTATTTTAATTTATTTATATTTTATTTGCAAGCCACCTATCAAATCTAACTATTATATTTTATTATAATAGATGTTTTACTATTTTTGTAATTTTGTTCCATTTCATTATTTTTATATATTGTTTATTTTTGTAATGTGTTTTATATTTAATAATTATATTTGTTTTTATAATAATAATAATAATAAATAGCCTTATTTTTACTTAAAAGAACTAGAAATATACTTGTCTAAATAAAATAATATATATATAATATAATACAATAATCCTATTAAATTGAGACTTTTTAACTGATGTATTTTTATTTTATTTTCATTCATTTTAATTTTAATGTATTTTAATTTAGTCTCTAATACACTTTTATATAATGAATAGTTGCTAGTGAAGTGTGTGGGACTGTGTGATCAGGGTTGTCAGGATGTAATTTTTCTGTGGCAGTAATTATCTACGTGGCATTTATGGCTTATATAAACCCATTCATGGTTATAAAAAAAAAAAACTAGGCCAAGACCCATAAGCAAACCCATAAGCAAAGCTGGCAGCAAGCAGGTCGTGTTTTGCCAGCCAAGTGACAGCCATTCAGATGAATGGGAATGTAAACGGATGGCTTTTATACCTCTTTAAATCAAGCCAATAACCTCTGCTGAGATCCTTTAGTGCCATCATTTTAGCTGTTTCTCTTTAATGTTAATGGGGTCGTTCTGATCTGTGTGTATTTCAGTCCATTTGTAGGTATTTCAGGGTGAAGTATTCACAATCCCTTGTTGTTTTACTGCAGATTGCCGGGACAGGCGTCTTGGCTATTGGACTTTGGCTGAGGTTTGATCCCAAGACTAAAAGCTTGTTTGAAGGAGAGAACTCACCTTACGTTTTCTACACAGGTCAGTAGTTTTTTTTTTTAAACATGCTTTTTGTGTCGCTGCATTGATGGTCAGCCAGTTAAAGTGAAGCGTGTGTTGTAGGTGTGTACATCCTCATTGCGGTCGGCGCGCTGATGATGGTGGTTGGTTTTTTTGGATGTTGTGGTGCCATCCAGGAGTCCCCTTGCATGCTGGGATTGGTAATCCCCCTCATTGTATTCTCAAATATCACTACTTTGTAGTATTATGATTTTATCAGCTGTGGTGTTTGACCGTTGTTGTTTTTTTCCCCACAGTTCTTCTTTTTCCTGTTGGTGATCTTTGCGGTCGAGGTGGCTGCTGGAATTTGGGGCTTTTCTAACCAGACCAAGGTGGGCGTCCCAAATTCTCAGTGCACACACAAACACACCGATGGTGCACCTAATTCAAGCTCCTATGATTGTGTCCATAGGTTACTGACGATATAACGACTTTCTACAAGGAAACATACAATAACTACCAACAAACCAAACAACCAGCTCTGAAAGAAACACTCCGTCTCATCCAGCATGGAGTAAGATCTAATTTCTTTCTTTCAAATATTCAGTACTGTGAGCTTTGTGAACGCCAACTGCTAGTTGTTCCTCTGAAGCGCTCGTCGTAACAGCCTGGGAGATTGTAAACATCTTCAGAACGCGCTTGCTGTTTTTATGTGCTCTATGCATCAGATGGTTTCTCAAGTACTAACTATTCCTAGCTCGTTGACTCCGATGCCTTGCTAATTTGTGATGACATCTGTTCCTCATCTTCAGCTTAACTGCTGTGGACCGTCAGGAAATGCCCAGGATGTTCTTGAAGAGACCTGCCCAGGAAAAGAGGGGCTTGATTTTCTAATTACAAAGGTAATAGTGTTTACAGGCTAAAATGCTGCATTTTGGTAGTTTTTATATTTAATATGTAGATGCCACTGATTACTGAGTTTTGTAATAAATTATTGGACAAGATCCATGTAGACTGTGAAGGCTATGACAAAATAAAAAATAAATGCAAGCATAAAAATACAGATTCAAATGTAAAAAATGTGAGAACTATGGAAATCAAAATATAGATAAATGTAAATTTAAATACATTTATATAAAAATAAAATATTAGAAAAAAAATAAAATGTATAAATTATGAAATGTATTTAATATTTATGCAGCCCTTATTTAATATTAATACAGTCCTTTATATAGTCCTTCATAAAACAAAGTACAGTGTCAAAATTTAGACTGTTTTCTCAAATGTTATTTGAGAAATTATTTAATGTATGCTATTTTAGTATTTTTCTATATACTATATACTTTCCATATACTTTCATTTAAAAAAAATCACTTTTATGTTTTAGTAATGTATGTTTTTGTCTTTTTGCCATTTTTATAAATATTGAATATTCAAATTATTTAAAAAATATATATTTTAGCTTTATTTTTTATTTCAGTTTTATTTTGTCAAAATGAAAATTAAAACAACTGGTATTTGCCAAGGCACATCACAACTCCTTAAAATTGTAATTTATCCATGTTTTTGGTAGAAACATCTACAGTTACAAGAATACACAAATACTTTGATCAAATATCAGTCAATGATTGTGTAGCATTACAGTTGACCGTACAGGACGAGATTCTTGTAGGCAGCAGGTCTGATTGTGGAGTGCTTTTACACCAGCTTAGCTCAGATGTTTCTAACCTGAGGCACCCTGTGTACGGCTCAGCTTGAATGAGTCAGTGAAACATGCTGTTTACTCTACCAGTAGAAGGTCAAGTAAGAGGTCATCGTGGCGTAGTAACTGTTTACAAAATTGAGAAAAGAGTTGTAAAGTGTTGAAGTGGAAGGAAATGGTGTGTTTTCAAAGGTTGTGCTAAAGATCCAGCAGGGTTTAAGTAAACTAATGAACAGTTAGTGTTTACACAGCCCTGTTATATCAGACATAAGAGTTCATTCTCCAAATAAAGACATTCATTCTTATACTAGTAGATGTTATACTATGATAGATGTAAAGATACATTTTTGAACAATTCAGAGAGCATAAAACAACACTGATAAAACCAATTCCAAATCTTGTTTTATGTGTTCAGAGCTGCCCTGATGCCATTGATGAAGTCTTTAACTCCAAACTTCATATTATTGGAGGCGTTGGAATCGGCATTGGAGTGATAATGGTAAATTTTATTTCATATAAATGTGTACATGTATGTAATTGTATATATTTATATACGTATATAAAATGTTATATATAATTTATATACATTTTATTTATATTTTAGTTAGTTTAACTGTGTGTGGTATTGTTTTTTTTTTGTTTTTTATTAAGTCAGCTTGTTCAGCATTTTGACCTTTAGAAGATTTTGAACATTTTATAATTGTGAATTCTTAATTCAATATTACATGAATTTAAAAATGCCTAATTTGATTTATATATACTCATTACCATTCAAAAGTTTTGGGTCAGTAATTTTTTTTTTTTTTTAAAGAAATTAATACTTCTATTCAGCAAGGATGCATTAAGTTGATCAAAAGTGAAAGTAAAGACATAACGTTACAAAATATTTCTATTTCAAATAAATGCTGTTCTTTTGAACTTTCTATTCATGAAAGATGAAAAAAATGTCACTGTTTCCACAAAAATATTAATCAGCGCAACTGTTTTCAGCATTGATAATAATAAGAAATGTTTCTTGAGCAGTAAATCAGCATAATAGAATGATTTCTGAAGGATCATGTGACATTGACGACTGGAGTAATGATGCTGACGATTCAGCTTTGCATCACAGAAATCAATTACATTTTAAAATTAATTCAAACAGAAAACAGTTCTTTGAAGTTGTAATAATATTTCAGAGCATCACTGTTTTCTGCATTAAATAAATGCAGTCTTGGTGAGCATTCTTTCAAAAATACAGAACATCTTACCAACTCTAACCTTTCCAATAATAGATTCTGCTAATGGTGCAGAAATGACAAACTGCAGATTTAAATAGAAAAAAAGTATATATTTCTTTGCGCCTTGATTGTAATGCTTTTTTGAAAACATGAATAGTCACGTACACGTGTATGTGTGCGATTGACGTGTCACTGAAGTGATGTGTTGTCCATGTGCGCAGATCTTCGGCATGATCTTCAGCATGATGCTGTGCTGTGCCATCCGGAAAACCCGGGAGATTGTGTGAGGGTCCGGTTGCCTGGGAAACTGCCAGTATATTTGTGTTGCGTGATGTCTGTCCCAAAGCACTGTCTTGAACACGACCTCATCAGCAAAGAGCCAGTTAGATCACAGCATCAGGCACACATCTCTGATTGACTGGAATTCACTCTTTTTCTTAGTGCAGCTGTATCACTGGTTCAGTCACGAGTAATGAGAGAAAAGGGTTGGTTTAGCATTCCAAGCCCATTTGAAAAGGCCTTTAAGTCTGACTTTTTATATATTTTTTTATCGTTCATAATAGATTTTAAGGATTAACCATTTGTTCGCTTTATTGTACTCGCAGTACTGCTTGATATGAATTGTTCTTGAACTTTTCTAATGTTTTGTTTCTGATTTGTGAATATTGTCGGTTGATTTACCCACATCGGTGCATACGGCTCAAATAAAAGCCAAGTTATTCGTGAATTTTGTGGTGGAATGTTTTTTGCAGTTTCCAGGATGAAGTGTGTTTGTATGGATCTGTTTTAACAGCGTTCACACTCAACAGGCTGATAGGAGTCATTGTGAAAGGGCTTGATACCCAAAACTTCATCAGTTTCCCATAATCACAGCGTCACTCCATTATGTGACCGTTTACAACCTCTCAGTTTCCTTAATCTTGTTTGTATCATTTTCTCTTTCCGTCCCCCCCCTTCTCCGTTTACTTTACTTGGTCTCAATTAGGACAAAATCTGTACACTGAAAGTATTTGTCCCTTGCTTTTGATTTTATGTGATCTCTGTGTTTCTCAAACACAACACTGACACATTGTGAAAAAATGTTTATCTGTGTAAGAAGTGACAGAATGACTCACCAACAAACCCAAACAGATCCAGCAACAAAGAGAACAGAGAGTTTGAAATCATATTAAGGCACACCCATCAAAGCATTTCCTTTACTGTGATTTTATTAAAATCTCTCAAAAAGAATTGTTTTCATTGTGAGGAGTTACGCACCCAAACATATGACTTTACCTTCTTCCTCGTGTGTATATATAATCAGAAACCAAGTGGCTGTTGTTGTATATGATGTTATCTAGTGTTGTTGAGTATCACTGAGATACTATTATAGTTAGTCTTTTTGTTGACTTTTTTCCATTTTTAATAATTATTGTATTTTTAAAATATGTCTGTATAGTTTTTATTTATTTTCAGTTTTACTACATCAAGTTAAACTAAATGAAATGTTGCTTTGGCAATTTTTTTATTTTATTTATCTTTATGAATCTGTTTATTTAACTTTTATAATAATAAAAGGATAATGATACAGGAGAATAGAAACAAACATAATTTATATATTTAATGTAATTTTAGTTAAAGCAGCACTATGTAACTTTTTCTGTGTTCAAAATTTGCACATTGTATATAATGAGCGAGTACATCATGAATTCCTCTTCCAAACCGCGTTTCTGTCTTATTCCGAATCACTACGGTACACTTATAATAAGTACTTATATTTGGACTATTGTAGCCTGGTCGGGTCGTAACCGCTGCGGAGTAACACATAGCTGCGTGAATCGCCATAGACATAAACTTAGAGAAGTAGCTCCGGTTGGAATGTTCTTCCGCGGGATGTGTGCAGTTCTGTTTATTAATCGCCAGAGCGCCAAAAGTTACATAGTGCTGCTTTAACATTTATTTTATTTCAAGTAACAATTATTTATTTTTTATTGCTTTGGTTTTAGTTAGTAACCCTTCTATGGGCGGTGAAATACTTAAAAATACAAAAAATAAATGCTGTCTTTCTAGGGAAAAAATTGCCACTTGGTTTGATACTTTGTTATATTATTACTATTATTGACATATATTGTCTGTCAATGTCTATCTTAACAAATTACAGCAAAAATAGATAATTAATTATGATTTTAACTGTATTGTTGCGATGTGACATTTGTAATTTTGCTTATTTCCCCCTCAAAGATTTTTTCATATTCACATGCAACTCAGGGACGGATTATGACTTGCAGAGGCCCCGGGGCCAATTATCTCCAAGGCCCCCCACCACACCATACCAGTTTTTCCCCGTTCTTTCCCTTAGCTGTGCATTCACAGTAACAGAAAGTGGAAGTTACGATCATGAATATTCAAACCGTTACTCCGCGTCAAATGCCTGCGCTATAAAAGCACATTGTACAGGGTTTACAGAATCAATATAGGACTAATACACTTTTCTGATATTTTTCTCTCTACAAGTCTAATAGCTACAATGAATAATCAACAATGCGGCAAATTGAGGCGTATGAAACACGTCTTTAATTAATTAACTGTCAAATATACGCATATTTAATGCATCATGAATCAAAAAATTATTTGTCACTAAACAACTCTGTGACAAACATCACATGTAAAGTTTAAACATCAGATCATTACGTATAAGAAAATGCAATAGTAAAAAAAAAAAACACAATTACAAACATTTTTTGCAGGTCCTGACAAGTATACAAACCAGCATGGTTACAGAAACAATTTCTTACAGGAGTTTCTTTCTTGTCTTCCTCTTCGCAAAGTCATCCACCACTTCATCGAAACTGAGCTCTTTTAAGAGTTCGGACTCAATGGCCACGAAGTTGAGACGTTCTTGGCACATTCTCGTTCTCAGTTCGTTTTTAACTCGAGACATTTTAGAAAATGAGCGCTCTCCCTCGCAATTCGTAACTGGCAGTGTTAGAAAAAGTCTTAACGCAATGTACACGTTTGGAAAAGTTGATTGTAAATTCAGATTAATAATTGGTGTTGTTTACAGTCGGTCTAAAGATTCTAGTCTTAGAATTTAAAAACCAGCTGTAGCCAGTCGTCCTCACAAAGATTTTATTAAACATGTTTAATATTTGCGACTGGCGGCGCCGGCGACTGTCTATGCTCTGGAGATGCATTCCCTCGGCTGTCAAACATCATTCAGTGTTATTTTTCTGATTTTGTCAAACACATCTTATTTTTAGTGTTTTGTTTTTTTTTTGTAATAGGCTACAAGTTAACATTGCAAGTTAATTGTTTTTAGGCTATTAATTTTGCAGACGGAAAAAAGTGAAACTGAATTCTGTAAAAATCCAGAATAAGCTCTGATTTCTATTTTTTTCCCCATAACATTAAGCATTTTATTTCAATCTGGAGTCTAATAAATGTTAAACAGGAAGAATAAAAAGGTAGCTTATATATAAACTGCACTTATTTATGACTAAATAGGCTTCCTAGCCTATATTAATTTTAATAAAACAGTTTGTTCCATTCCTCGATTATGATTGGTCAGCAGCTGTGTTTTATTCATGATACAGCACGGCTTTGACCGCTTCACCCAACGGTTCTGTGTATCACTGAGCAACACCCTTAGCAACATAAGCAATCAATAATATAGCATCAAAACGGGTTCATTTATTATGTATTTCGGCAGAATTAACTGTTTGTTATGTATTTAATGAAGTATGAGTGACTCCTGCTGGCGTTATGTTGCATCAGATCTCCCGGCTACGTTTCTGGACTTGGGAACATTTCTATGAGGGGCCGTATTCCAGTTGTATTGCTGTCTATGCAGGGTCAGACAGCTCTCAGATTCCATCAAAAATATCTTAATTTGTGTTCCAAATTAATCAGGAAATGCTTGATGACACATTCACACAGAACGTGTTTACTTTGAAAAATGCGAGACACGAGGAGTGGAATGGGGTAAAACGCGTTTTAGGTCAAGTTTTAAAGTTTTTAGAACGCCGTGTCATGCGCGAGACACTGCAAAAGACTGCAAGACGCGAGCGCAACTGCAAGTTGCAACGTCTGTCTAGCGCGTGTTTACATAGAAAAACAATGTAAAAGTAGCGCATTGGAATGGAAAAACGCGTTCTGTGTCCCCCAAGTG
>NW_015539923.1:721892-726173 GCF_001515605.1 Sinocyclocheilus anshuiensis
AATGTTAAAGTAGCGCATTGGAATGGAAAAACGCGTTCTGTGGCCCCCAAGTGAGTTTAGCCAGAATTTGAAATCTTTACTATGCTAAAACAGACACAGTTGCTCTCTCTATGCCCCCCTTATTCACATATCTTTATTTTTAATTTGACTATCTGTGTACTGTTGTTGTCACAGAGTCTGCACTATAAGCTTTTTCTGTCACCAAAACAAATTCCTTGTGTGTGCAATGGCAATAAATCTCTTTCTGATTCTGACAAATAGTACTTATTCCTATACCCTTTACACAAAAGGGCCTTTCGCACCGCTTTAGTTCCAGAATGTATAGGCTAAGGGACACATATATTCAAGCATAAATAAACATAGGTTTTCATTGTTGATGGGTTTTTCGTACCAAACTGGATCATGCAACATTAAAGCCCAGGGCCCTCCCGGGCTCTTGGTAGTCAAGGGCCCATGGGCACTGGCCCCATTGGCCCGGTCAGTAATCCATCCCTGATGCAACTTGATATAACATGGATTTGTTGCCCCCTGGTGGTCTTTATGATGAATTATTTTGAAGCAGAGACAACTAAACAAACAAACTTTTTAATTCAACAACAAACTTTACAATAGACTTGTACGGTGTGCTGAAGTCATTTTAAAACTAATGTATTTCAGATGCTCATCAATTAGAGACAGAGACAGAACTTTTGAGTTCCTGATGAGTCTTAATAGTACAGACTGTCTGACGTCTGAAGTGAACGAGCTCCATTACACTTTTAAAAGGTTTGATCACTTTAATGTAGCTGTAGGCTATACTAAAACAGAGAGAGAGGAAGCGTGTTACAGTCTGTAAACCTCTCATCGTCCGCTTCAGTGCAATACTGAGCAGATGCTGGGGCTGTTTGGTTTGCATGCAAATTAGCACAGTCTGTGTGCATCAAGACAAATCTTCAGATGGTACAGGTGGGCTTCCATTTTCATCTTATTTCTTAAGATTTTACTCAAGAAATGTCGGTTACACTTTACAATAAGGTGTCATTTGTTAACAATAGATTAACTAACATGAACGTTTATACATTTATTACATTATTTATTAATCTTCGTTAATATTAGTTTATAAAAAAATACAGTTGTTAATTGTTCATGTTAATTCACAGTGCATTAACTAATGTTAACAAACACAACTTGTGATTTTAATAATGCATTAGTAAATGCTGAAATTAACATTAACTAAGCTTAATAAATGCTGTAGAAGTATTGTTCATTCTTACATGTTAGCTAAAGTAGTTAACTAATGTTAACTAATTAAACTTACTGTAAAGTGGTACCGAAATGTCATATGCTTAAAAGTATGTAAATCTATACCTTGTCTCAATATTTTTAAATGCAGTATTTTTTATTTATTAATTTTTTTTTTAGGCTTGTGCATAAAAATACATTACTGTTCAATATACAGTATTTGATTGACATTTTATTTAATGATTTAATATGTAAGTCACTGGTTTGTTTTTTAACATCATTTAATTAAAAAAATATAAATAGATATATCAAAGCAATTAAATGCAGCTATATTTTTGTGTTAACTATTAATTGACTTTTTTTTATCAATTAAAATAAATAAGTAATAAAATGCTGAGAAATGTATAAATAAATAAACGTATGGATACATTACTTAGTACGTTTTGCAGGTTGTTACTTATAATTTTATTTATTTTTATATTCATTGAATAATTTTTTTTGATTAACTTATAAGAGATACATTTTAAATATATTTTTATCATTTTTTTAAATATGTTTTTATTAAATAAAATGTATTAAATTTTATTGTAATATTTTATAAGAAATTTATAGGGATTACAATTGAGGTTTCTTCTATGCATTTCTCTGTACTTTACAATACATTTAGTCTGTTCTGTGTTTACTGTCCTGCATTAGAACAGTCACTAACGTCATGCGTGACTTTTACCACAGCAGCTCCGTGTGCAAACACACCAACTAGAGGATGCAACACTCCTGTCACGCATGAAGCAGAAACTATCCATGCTGTTTCTCAAGTGCGGGGCGTTTTGATCAGCTCATGAGGGATGAGATCCGGGATTCATGGCATCCCTTGAGACCCCAAATGACCTGCTTTTCTGCACTAACCATAGGATTGACCGCTGCCTGACCACTGCCCGCTGCTTTACCTATGAGAGTCTCTCAGGTGGGACCCTGATCACCGGAGACGGACGATTTCACACCATCACTAATGGTTTCTGCTCATTTCAAATGCTCCGATCAGTGGCTATATTAAGGCTTTGAATAAGGTCAGCAATGAATAGCTTTGTTCCCAGCACCATATCCCAGTGGCAAGAGGTAACCGCTTGTTTTGTGTTTTTATTGCACTTTCCTTTCTTGGACTGTTTTAACTCGCATAGGATTTATATGTAAAAGTAATTGTTGTGGAAATCCTTCTCTGGCTGACCTGATTTTACAGCTGTGCTCCCCTTTGCAGAGCTGCATGTGCCTTTGACGAAGAGGGAAAAGCAAAGGACAGTAGGCTTGAATTTCTGTAGTGTGCATGAGTACAAGCTCAAATCTGGTGCAAATGGCTGAAAACCCCGAAGACCCCCTTGCATTGTTGGAGATCCTGGAAGTGTTAGGTGCATGCCGTGGGAGCGTGTCGTACGCGGATATTTGCGTTTATCTGAGTGGACGCTTCAGCCTGCAGCCACTTCTAGATTTACGGAGTCTCTTGTATTCCACCGCATGTAGAGACCCCTGCTTCCCTGCCACCCTCTTCCGAGAGCGACTTCACCCGCCCTGCAGCAACCGGCTCTCGGCGACCGCCGATGTCGTCTCCCTGTTCAACCTCCTCATGCACACCCGCATGGCTCCTACATACACTCAGAACCTTCGGTCTTTGACGCCCTGTCAGGTCTGTGGGAAGGGATTTGTGCATTATGACTGGCCGGCCGCCTTACCCGTCACAGGAGGAGGCACTGCCTCTGAGGACTGTAAATATGAGAACCTCCCTTGTGAAGCGTTCAGTCATAACACAGAGGCTTCACACGCTCAGACCACCTCCGCGTTGGTCGCTCAGCCTCACTCACGCATGCACAACCGGGACAGCATGCAGAACGCGCATTCTGGGGACATTTCCATTGCCGTGGTCAATCAGGAGGCTGGCAAGCCGCCAGCGACCAATCAGGGAACCCGCGTTGCTCGTTCCTGCTCCCAGAAGAGGAGTGCCTTTAAAGAAGGGCTCCAAAAAATTCCACTCATATCCGTGGAAGGTGACGGCCAATGGACCCAGGGCCAAAGCCCAGATGGACCAAGATCGGATAGTGAGGACCTGCTTTACGCTCCCAAAAAGAACCCTTATCCAGACCCTGCAATATACGCAAACGACCAGCACAACCCAGCATCACATGCGCATGATCATTTGTACGCTCATTCGAATGCACCTGAACCGGATGCACACATGGCCGACTCGCAATCGTATGAAGATGCCTCGAACCCCTATGACCCTCAGACTCAGTGGCGTCAGGCGAAGCACGAGAGTTTGGACAAGCTCCAGACTTCCACCTACTTCGGCCCTTCGGTCTCCAACGAAAAGCACCAAACCCCTGCTCTTCAAATCAAAAGCCACAGCTTGGACATCGACAGCAGGACGGCGGACGAAAGACCTGAGCCGGAAACGACCGGGTTGCAGAAACCCAGATCAGAGCGGTCTGTCTTAGAGAAGTCTGGATTACGAAAGCCAGGATCTGTTCAACTTAGCATCGACGGATCAAGCTTCGACATTCCCGGTTTTGATCCTCGCATCGTCAGTTCGGTGCGGGATACCTTCAAGCGACTGAGTGGCATGAGTTTGGACACATGGTACGATTGGTCACCGAGCATTGAGGGCATGGTTAGCACAGGCACCCAAACGGAGCCTGCAGATCGGCGCGCTTTACGAAGCCTCATGCTTGCCGATAAACTCTCCATCGACAACCCTGACATCGGCGAGGACGACATCAGCGCCATCTTCCGTTTTCTAGATGACATTAGCATGTGTGGCTCCATGGCAGTGCTGCCAGGGGAAGGAGGCGGGGCCCAGGAAGGGGGCGGGGCCGGGCTGCCAGAGAGGCGTGAACGTTTGGGAAAGTTACGGAGGTTGTTTCACTCCTTGGAGGCACCTGAGGAGGGCGTGAGATGGGGCGTGGGGCGCCTGCTCCAACGGGTCACGGAGCTGGAGCAACAGCTAGAGCCGATCGCAGAGCTACGTGAGAATCTGGCCCTCGTGCTCTCCACGCTGAACCGTCTGGAAGAGCG
>NW_015539923.1:726233-745907 GCF_001515605.1 Sinocyclocheilus anshuiensis
GGGAGCAAGTTGCATGCCCACATGTGCATCAAATGCACATACAGCCACAGCTCACACCACGGCCTAGCCTACAGCAACAGCAGGGCTCCCCGAGGACCAATTTAGTGGCAGAGGGCGTCAACGAGGCAGCAGCGAAACGCAGACGGCTGTTTGTGCGCAGGACCTCCAGGAGCCACACAGAGAGCAGCGGATCAGAAGCCCCCAGAGAGTGGAGCATCAGCTTCAGCAAGGAGCCACACATACAATCTGTTAAGGTAACAGGATAAGAAATATATACAGTGGTGGCCAAAATGATTAGAACACTATTATTTTCACCAGCCTAAAATGGTTTTAAGTCAGTTATTTCTATCTTTTGCTGTAGTGTGTCAGTGGGAAATATCAGTTTACATTTCCAAACATTCATTTTGCCATTAATTGTAATAATCCAGTGAGATTTTTGTTTGCACAAGGAGTCTGACAACAGCCAGTGCTCCACACAGACATCTGATCTCATCATCATCCAGTTGTAATATTGTATTAATGTAGAATACAGAATTAGAACATACATGCATTTTGACTAGTAGTTTGATTTTGACCTTATGTATAGATATAAGGATGAATACTTTGTCATAAAATAAACCTTGTTTGGCTTCTCAGTCAGATCATTTAGGTGGAGTGCATAAAAGAGAGGGCTCTGTAGTGCAGGAACTGACGGGCTTTCACCTCATGCCACCTGAGACCCACAATGCACCACGCCGCACATCTGTCCATAGCACTACCCATGTGACTGAACGCCCCAAAGTGACCTGGAGCCAATCAGACTTAACACCGCTGGATCTTCAGGTGACACCTCCAAATGTAATGTTTTGAGTGAAAACATTGTCACCTCAAGAATCTGTATTTTTCTACAGTGTATTTTTGCTGGGGTCAAATTGACTTAAGCTAGAATAATTTTTTTTATATTGGATGGCAATATAGTTTTCTAAAAAGTGCTTAGGTTTTGATGAGGTTTGCATAACATGTTTTATAAATCTGTGTTAAAGGAACAGTTCACCTGATCAAGAGCCTGATAAAAACAACATAATAATCCACAAGTAATCCACATGACTTTTAGTAAACAAATCAGTCAAGATGTTTTTAAATTCAAAATACGAGTCCTCTATCTATAATGCCACTTATTCCAATGAAAAATGTTCTCATCTGAATCAGGAGAGAAATATGCACAGATCAAGCACCAATTACAAGGGTAAACAGTTCTAAACAAATATGTCAGTGGATTTTGATGTAAGAGGACAACAGGTTATGGACTTTTTCACTGGAGGAAGTGTTATCAATTGGCCAGAAGCAACTGTTCACTTTATAATTTGTTAACTGATGGACTTTAGTCGTGTGGATTATTGTGATGTTTTTATCAGCTGTTTGGACTCTCATTCTGACGGCACCCATTCACTGCAGAGCATCCATTGATGAGCAAGTGATGTAATGCTAAATTTCTCCAAATCTGATCAGATGAAGAAACAAACTCTACTTAATCTTGGACTGCCTGAGGGTGTACATTTTCAGCAAATTTTAATGTTTGGGTGAACTATTTCTTTAATCTGGGATAATACTGGTTATTTTCAAATTTATCATTATTGTTTTTACATAAACATTATTGGGTTCTTTGGGAACCGAATCATTAAATCAATCTTAACAGAACAGGAAAGAAAACAGATGATGAAACTGTGCAAAGCGTATATTAATGCAGATAAACCGGCACTTACAGTACTCAACTATTTTCTATGTACATTTTGCAGGCCCCTGAGTCTTTGGAGTTCTGGACGGATGAGATTTACACGCCAGCCTCCGACACGCTCCTGCGGCGTTCGCAGTCGTACACCCGTTGTAGCAGGAACCAGGCGTACCGCATCGCTGCCCTCAGCATCACTGCCACCATCATCCTCATCCTCATCATCGTCATTCCAGTCAGCACTGTGTAACGTCCATACAGTCACATGACACGCCTGAGGCTACATTGAATGGTACAATACGTGTTTATTAGATAATATTATTAAGATTTTAATGAATGCATGAATTCTTCATGAACCTAATTCGAGAAGCATGGCAGACTGTCCCAGTGTAAAACCTATGCAAAATAGACTGCATTTCCTGAAACCTTCAGTGGGCCTTTTTGGAGTTTCCCTACCTTTAGTTTTGTTTGAATTTAGCAGGTTTTCAGTTAAACGCTTATTCTGCAGTTTATGGCTTGCGGACATTCCGGTATGCCCTCTTTGTTGACGGATATTGGGGAGTTCCCATTAGTCTAATGTGATTCTGCTGAAACCTGAGACGGCATCCACTTGCTCGCACAGCGGCACATGTTTTGCACACTCTTGCGCACCTCTGCTCTCTCTCCATTTAAATGCTCGGAAAATCCATTATTAGTTGCAAATTTACATGCAACTGCCCTTTAAATCTGCTAAATGTCCCCGTATTTGGAGGAAATGCTGACGTGTGATAGATATGAATCTCTTGTTTTCGTTTGAATTTGTGGGGAACTCGATCACTACCAAAATAGTGCTACAAAACATAATATCCTGCCTCACAAAAGCTTAAAAGAAAAGGAAAACGAGCCTCCAGAGATCCAGAATGGATGCATGATGATGGTGGATCAATACCGGCACACATTTTCAATTTGCTGAACAACAGCACTAAACTTTTAATGGGCTGTGATGGAACTGAGTGAGTGAGGGAGGGGAGAGACCGAGAGGAAGGAGCGTTTGTCCTCTTTTATTGAGCCTGAAGCTTTCTGAGTCCTACTTCTGTCTGCTTCAGCTGATTAATGAGTGATTTGCTCAGGTAAAAGGGTTGCCAATTGGGATTTTTACATGCAGTTTGATCTCTGATCGCTATTGTAATTCATCTTGCGCTACACACTACAGAATGAATGATACCTCAATCAATTACTTTTCTAAATGATCAGATTTGCAATCACAGGCCAGTAAGCGATCACCTACAAAAACAAGCAAAGTGCTGACAGCCGCTCAGACCAACTTAGCAAATGCATAGTAAGCTTTGACAATGCTTTCAACAGCTGAATACTGTAATGTGATGACAATTGAATGAGATGTCCTATTTTAAGGAGGCTATGTGGGAAAAGTTTTGACTTTTGACATGATTTTGATTGATATTTTTGTGTTCCTCTTGTAGAATTAGCCTATGCATTTCTCCTCAGAATCATTCTTGTTTTTCATTCCATGATTGTATAAACACATGCATTTCTGGATTTGGGATTTTTCCTTTTTCAGGGCACCTCTGACTGTGAAAATGTACCTTTGTCTCTTCATAAAGCTGGTTTTGGTTATTCGATGGGATTGTGTCTTGTGTGTCATTTTTTCAGCCAGTTAAACTGTGGTTGGAGTGAGAGGTTTTCTTTAATAATATGTGACCCTGCTTGTGTAAACCCAGCTAAAGACATTTTTTGTGATTTACTGTTTTCTACATAAAATCATCCTTCACATGATGATGTAGGACATTCTGTGAAAATATAACCTTTATATCGTTCATATTGGCTGATAAGGCCATGTCAAAGATTGAAATCATAGTGAAATTAATGGTTGAAACCAAACTTTGATGCTTGTTATCTCATAATTAAATTTGGAGACTTTAGCCTTGATTTCACAGACAGGGTCACATATCATCAATGCTTTTGCACACTGCTGCTTGCTGCTTTTCCCAATGCAGTTTTAATATTTCAGAGCACAGCTCTCATAAACGTGTATTATCTATTTATGATCTGTCAGTTCTGTTATTGACGTGAAAGCACTTTACTGCACTTACACACAGTCTCTCAAGCTCAAATGAGGCTTCCTTCTAATGTAGTTTATCTAAAACCTCCACTGCCTTTTTCTCTCTGCATATACATACAGTATTGTGAAAGTGATTTGGTTTCATATTTGATAATGCTGCAAAATTCATTATAGAGATCGCACACAAATTGATTCCAGTGAAACTTTGAAGAGTGAGCTAATTTAATTAGAAAAGCCAGTTTCATATAAAAGATATTAATATGAAGAGACTTATTGAATGATGATTGTTAGATCATTTCTCATAATTAATTTTTTGCTCATTTGTGTGTGTTTGACTGATGTGTTCATTTAATCAATGAATTTCTATAAATTCAGCCTATTATGTATAAATTTTCAATTTGTTTTTATTGGAAGATACTTACCTCAATGCCATATTCCTTGGGAACAACAGTGAACATTGAGATTAAGCCAGTCAACTCTTAGAAACCTTAATAAATTACAATTAGCAAATTAATCTGAAGGTAAATTAGTTGATGTATTACTGCAGGACGCCAGTATTGTATTTTTAAATGGTGATTAAATGTTACATAAAAAAGGGAGGTATTACTAAAATATGTGTTTAAAATAATATTTAAATATTAAAATTTAAATATACTGCATTTAAATTTTAATTACAACAAATTAAATTAAAAGGGGGTAAATCAACTTAATATATAGCCTAATTAAATGTTAATTTTAAAATTCATTTAGAGTTTTAAGGCATTCTTTTTTTCAGTTGCTTTAAATTTGAAGCTAATTTTAAAATCATTTTTAAATGCACAAAACTTTTTTTTTTTTTTAAATCGCGACTGTAAAAAAAATCAAACTGGCGGCAAAAGGACGAACATGTTACCTTGGAAACGTAACACACGCAAGCGCAGTAGCTCACATTTGTTGTTACGCATCCATGGTAACAGTTCTTGCCTGCAGGCTGCAGTAGGCGCGTTTAGTTTCCTTTTGCGTTATAAATTACATTTTCCCAATTATCTGTCTGGCTGGCTTTACGGCGGCTGTGAAATGGCTCATGTCCGGACCTATAACCCGCACGTCCGTGTGGGCAACTGGAAAGAAGACGTGACTTTAGAAGAGGTTTGTTGTTTTGACGCATCTCATGTTTGTTGGTGTGAAGTCCAGACAGAGAACGCAAGAGAACAAGTGAGTAATGAGCAGTGTCTCTGCAGGAAACTCTCAAGAACTTCATCCTGCAAAAAGACAGAGGCGAACTCACTGTTCAGAAAGAAGGAGATCTGAGACAAAACATCCTGAAACCAGTAAGTAAAGATTTATTTAAACATATCTTAAAAATGTAATATTAAATATTAAAATATACTTTGCCCTCCATATATTTCAATCCAAGAAAAAACATTCACATGTCACATTTTAAGAAAACCTATTTGTTGTCTATAGCACGTGAACATAAAACACATCAACAAGTAGACAAGTAGTAAAATAGGGGGAAAAAGGAATAAAAATCAGCAAGGAACATTAAAAAAATTAAAACATTTATTTTATTAAATCACTGTAAATTTAGTTTTGTATTCTATTCTATTCACAGATGTATTTTCTTGACCCTGAAATACATTTTGAAATATATTTTTGTATATGAATGTTGAAACTGAATATATACTGTAGCATTTAATTAATTAATTATTTAGTTTTTGCCAGAAATATATATTTTTGGTCGTATGGGATTTGAAAATTGGTGGTGAAATTGGTTGATTAATTTTTTTCCCCCAATAATCTTTGTTTTATTTACAACTTATGTAGTGCAGCGGTGCTCAAAAATGTTTTTGTGTCTGCTGCATGTGAGACTGATTCTGTTTTTTGTTTAGGTGAGTCTATCAGTGTCGCAGGATGGCTTTTTGCACTTTGGAGACACAGTCATGCTGGTGAACTCTGGAGGTGGAGAGCACGAGCAGCGTGGCTCCTGTGTCCTCAGCATCATTGCCGACAGCAGTAGTATCACATCACAGTCTGACTCAAATTCAGTCCCCCACCTTCGTGGGCCCCTCCAAGTAGGCGGAGCCCACAGCATGACCCCTTGTGTTAGAAACGCCTTTATCATTACAAGGTATCGCACATGCACGTTCAAACTCACTCAATCGCACACACACAGTGGCTGATCTGTTTTATCATCTGTGGTCTGTGATTCAGTGTTGATAGGACCTCAGATGGAGAGGTGCTCAGATACGATCAAAGCTTTGCCCTGAGAACGACCGCAGGCTTTGCCGGAGAGGTAAACAAGCAAATGGCATGTACACAGTTTTATGTAATTACTGAGTTCCCAAGTCTCAGCATGCAGTCTGTTGGATTCCTCATAGCTATTCCTCGCCAGTGATCACAAAACATTTCTGAAGTGTGCTAAGAAGTCTCGACTACAGGAGTTGAGCCTAGTAGAGGAGTTTGATTTCCTGTGCTGGTGGAAGGTGATTTACTTTGACCCCCAAGAAAGGCTTGAAAATGAAGGATACCCTGTTCAGGTTCACACTTTCAACTAAATCTTTTTCAGATGTACTTGTTGTTATTACTTAGTAACTTAATCATGTGGAGTGGATGCTTTGTTTTGGCAGGTGAACAGCAAGGTTTTGATTTCCCACTGCAAGACCAATCAATGTCTGGCTGCTCTAGGCAATCACATCCTATGGTAATATATTTCATATTTTAAGAGTAAGTGATTCATTTAAAGTGAGCTGGGAACAGCTAAATATTACAAATACTCCAAAACCAGTTTATCAGTTCCTAATGAATAAAATACACTCCCATTCTACATTTTCTTGTTGAATATCATGTTTCACTCAGACATATGTCATTGCTTTATATATAAATTATATATGTATGTATATATATATATATATATATGGAAATTTTTATTATAATATAATTTTTCTGTGTATAATATTTACACATACACATAGATGTAATATGTCGATATTTTTTTATTTAGAATTTTAGGTATTTTTATTTTAAATATAATTTTAGAACTTTATTTTACATTTATTAATATATATTTATATTTTTTAAATTTGATATATTATTTAAAATATATTTTTTTTATATATAGAAAAATACCTGCTTGAGCTAAAGAACAGGTCTGTGTAGTTTAATGTTAATTCTGTGTAGAATAATTGCTAGTGTTTATTCATTTATTTGGTTTGTTTGTTTTGTGTGTTTAGGACTCCTTTTGGTAAAGAGTATGAACTCTCTGCTCACACCTTCTTGGACTCTCATAAAGCTGAGCGGGACAATAACCATTGGCTGTTTCTCATGGCTCATCCTGCCAATCAAAATCAGAGCCTGATGCAACTGCAACAAGACTCAGACATAACAGATGAGCAGAGAGAAACCCAAGAGGACACGCAAGTAAAAGAGTGCCGTTAAAAAAACAGAGATAAAAGGAAATAAAAATTACACCAATAAATATTTTTTGCAAATACAATATTTTATTTCTTTAAATATTTACTGTTATATTTCTGTTAGTGAATTCTGTTGATTTGTCTTGTACAAAAAGTTCAGATAATTCCATAAAGCTCCCAAAAGGAGGCAGCGTCCCCTCTGTCCTCACTTCTGCCTCCTGCTGTTGACTAAAAGTTTCATAAACATGCTCAGCTCAGCATTAGTGTTTCTACACACATCCACTGTTTCAATCAGCATAAAAATGCTTTTACAAATTCAAACATATGCCCAATTCAGATGTTGTTGTTTTTTTTTGTTGTTTTTTTTCTGCTTTGTTTTCTTATTTATTTTATTTTTCTTCGTGTTTTTTTGTTTCTTTCTTTGTCCTTTGCTTCGGCCTCCTTTTTCCCCGTTGGTCACCTATACGGAGAACAAGAAATCATGTGCATCATAACCACACACACACACAGATATCTGAGCTTCTGTCCCATATATACACTACTGTTCAAAAGCTTGGGATCAGCAAGATAAATTAAATTAATACTTTTGCTCAGCAACGATGCAGTAAATTGATCATTGACAGGTAAAGACATTTTTTCCACCACAGGAATAAATAACATTCATACATTTCTGTATGAAAATAGAATACAGTTATTTAAAATTGTAACAATATTTCACAAAATTACTGTTTTCTCTTATATTTTTGATCAAACAAATAAATCATTCAAAAACATTTTAAAAAAATCTTACAGACCCCAAGCTTTTTAAACGGTAATGTACATCTGCAGTACATATTAATTGTAATTGCATGTTAATTGTAAATGAAAAAAGCTCCTCTCTAATCATGCTGCCAACATGAGGAAGTAAGTTGAAGTGTTTTTAACATGTCTGCACAAAAATCAACATTTCATTGTAATTCCCGTGCGACAGCATGATTGCAACTGTGATATTGCTTAATCTGAAGGAATCGAGAGACAGAACAGAGGAGCAATGTTTTTTAATAGGACACAAACATGGTACATACAATCAGCACGTAACAGTCATATGCAACAAACGACATGATCATTCATTCATCAACACATATACAAAGAATAAATAAGGATTTGGAAAATGTGACAGGAGATATAAATAAAGGGTTCAGGAGGAAGGGAGGTTTAAATTGCTAGTTTACATTTTTCCACTCGCTCCACTCGCTCCACTGAGAGAGGAGCAGCAGGTCTCTGCAGCGGACCCTTAGTTTTGTGATGGAACCCTGAACTTTGACCTTTGACCCCTCCTCCCATTCTTTAGTCTTCAGCTGAGAAGATACAGAAGCAGGAAACAAGAGAATTAATTACAGCAACTTTCTTAACGGGACATAAAAATGATGACTTTCAGCGAGTAATGACTTGAGATTTCAGTCTGTTCCCCACACAGATCCAGCGGCCTTAAATGTCTTATGTAACATGGACTAATTTGTTTTTATAATTTTACGTCTAGGGTTTTTTCTTTGGAATTTTTTCGGAGCTTGACAGCATGTTCCCCATTTAAAGTCAATATTATGATAAACTTCTCCATGGAAGAAAGATGTAATTTTCATTACATTTTCGGTGAACCGTTTGTGTGTGCAAAGAGCATGTCATACCTCGCCGTTGTGTCGTATCTCATACTCGATCTGATGCTTCAGAGGAAAGAAACTGTGGGGCTGCGGCCAGGTCGAGGGAGGCTCCACCTCCAATTCTACGATTTGATTGTCACTCCCCTCATTTTTTATAGTGCAGATTGAAATGTTTGGATTCGCTGGCTTAACTAGGAAAAACAGAGAAAACATATTCAATCAGTAGGCACGTTTCCATTACGGATTTGCGCAAAGCTTTGGCGATATTTTATGAATGTCTATAAAAAAGTATTGCGAAATGACAGCGTTTCCATTAACCGATTTTATGCGACTAAAACATAATTTTTTCCTCTCGCGACAAGTCATGGCAACGGATTTTGACGTATTTTGGCTACACTAGGCTATGACTTTTTACGTACGCCATGTGACCTGTTAATGCGAAAAAAAAAAAACGTTTCCATTGAAGTTTTGCGAAATATTCCTTTTTCGAATTGCCTGAAAAACCACCTCGTGCGAGCGTAAAATCGTTTTTGCGATATATGGGCGTTTTTGTGAAATTGACGCGTTTCCATTAGGTGTATTTTCAATTAGCAATTTCAATTTGCGCAATTTGTAATGGAAACGCAGCTAGTGATGATGTGCTTTAGACCAGTGGTTTTTAACTCGGGAGCCGGGGCCCACTAGACTAGAGGTCCTCAGCAAACTTAAAATGACTTTTTTTTTTTACATTTGACTTCAGAATTCAAGTATAGTCTGATCCGAGTGTAGATTTGAGATTTGTTTTGGACCAAGCAATAGAGCCAAGTGTGAAAAGAGCCTGTTTTATTTATATTTTAACTAACTTACTAATCTAATCAGTAGAGTAGCATAAACTGGCAGTTTATGCTACTAATTCAAATTTAGAATTCGGTCATAATTTACTCACCCACAAGTTGTTCCAAAGCTGCATGAGTTTCATTCTTCTTATTTTAAAGAATGTTGGTAGCCAAATAGTTACTGGTAGCCAGTGACCTCCATTGTGTTTTTTTTCCCTCCATACTATGGAAGTCAGTGGTTACCGTCAACTGTTTCTCAACCTCAACGTCAACCAACATTCTTCAAAATATCTTCTTTTGTGTTCAACAGATGAAAGAAACTAATTTCTTTCACTCACAACTTGAGTGTGAGTAAATGATGACAGAATTTCCTTTAGCCCACATACTCACCAATGTCTCGTAGGTAGAAGCTGTATTCAGTTTTCATATAGCAGCATGCAGAAGCTGCCTCTCCTGTTATCAGCAGCCGCTCGGACTCTTCAGAGTATGAATTGGTGGAATGTGGGAGAAAAAATACCCCATCCACGGGCTGTGACACCCAGTCACCATTATCCCTAAATAGATACAATAAGCATGCGTGGTTGAGTCAATGATAAAATAAGCTTAATGTATCTGTGGGCGTGTCTATATACCTTGTATTGCGAAGTCTGAAAGCAAATTCATCTGTAAAATCATTTGGGATCCAGGCACATTTGATTTTTTCAGTGCAGGAAAACGTCTCAGCTGTGCAGTTAATATTAAAAGCTGAAAAGGAAGAAAGAAATACACTGAAAAGCTGAGCCTGACATTGAACAGACAAAGCTTGAATACTCTGACCGAAAGTAACAGCCTTCCTGCTTTGTGGCCTAAACAATCAATGACTCAACAGGCAGCTTTTTTATGAAGTCACTTTTTAAGGAAACTAGTTTCAAACTGTCGATAACATCACATCTATGCTATTAAAAATAAAGGTTCTAAAACACAATATTCTACACACTGACAGAAGAATTTGCACAAAATATTGTAGAATTTGTCTGGATGCAGCCTTTGATGACAACAACAAAAGATCTTAAAAATAAAGGTTCTTTATTGACATCAGCGGTTCCATGAAGAACCTTTAACATCCATGGAACCTTTCCATTCCACAAAAGGTTCTTTATAATGGAAAAAAGTTAGATTATGGAAGACACTGGACACTAGACACTGGAAGGATCTGTGAGGAACCAAAAATTGTTCCTCGTCTAAGCCATCACTGTGAAAACACCCTTTTGGAACCTTCATTTTTAAGAGTGTGGAAAGCATTTTCTCCTTGTTTGATATGCATGATTATATGGTTAGTTATATTTATTATTTGCGTCTAGCATATTTTTTTCCTGCTGTTTGGAACTGTGAGGACACCATTAGTGAGAATCACTAATCTAGAGTGTGAGTTTACAGTTAAATAAGTGACTTTTGTAAAATTAGATAAAGGATTTTATGGACTCATTTACTGCTTAATTGTACACATTTTATTTGGCTATGCCTTCCTAACTCTGTATACACAGCTTCTCATTCAGCTATTAGTAAAATACTGTGGTTTTGCGGTTTAAAACATTGTGGACATTGTTTTAATGTGTAATGTATTAATGTAATATCGGATGGCTAACTCAGGCCATGGTTATTAAATATCAGGATGCCACATCTTTGTAAGATTAACATCCTTTTTTGGGTTTTAGGATGATGTTCCCATAATACACTCTTAAAAATAAAGGTCCTTGTTCTTCATAAAGATATGTGGTTTAGTGAAGAACATTCAAAGATTAGACTTAGATTATTGAAATGTTCTTCACACTACATGCTTAAAAATAAAGGATCTTTATTTGTATTTATGGTTCCATGAAGAACTTTCAACACCCATAAAGGTTCTTTATAGTGAAAAAGATTATTAAAACATTCCTTACACTATGAAACAATGGTTCTTTCAGGAAATGTTCACTGAAAGGATCTTTGGGGAACTAAAAATCCTTGTTTTATGGCATCACTGCAAGAAAACGCTTTATTTTTAAGAGTTAACAAAAAATGGTTCTTTTAGAAACTGATCACTGATTCTTTGGGGAACCAAAAATGGTTCATCTATGGCATTTCTGTGAAATATATAATATATGTATATAAAATATAGAATATATGTATATAAAATGTATAAATATCATATATATAAAATATATAAATATTATTATAAATATTATACATATATAAATATATAATATATTCTGTGAAATATATAATATATAAATAACATATGCAGCCTTTATTTTTAAGAGTGTATGGCAAACATTAATCAATCATACGTCAAGCATTATTGCTAACCATAAAAAGTGATTGCTTAATAGGAATGTTAGATAGAGGATGTTCAGCAGATGTTCCCACCTGTAGCTTCTTTAGACTTGTCGAGCAGGAGATACGTGTAGTCTTCAAGACCTGAATCACTCCAGCAGGTGTAATTCCCTGTTAGGTCTTCCTGCAGGTCAATCACGGTCAAATCCCGCCCACTGAGGATTTCAAATTCTGATTGTGATATGTTCTCTATGCTATTTGCGTCCTCACGTCTCCATGTGATTATGTCTTTATCTGTTCTACAGGTCAGGGTAACGGATGCGTGTCTCTCAGCAATTTCAACTGCATAAAGAGAAACAATCCAGAACACAGAATGGGTGCCAGAATGTGTGTGTGTGTGTGTGTTTGTGGAGACTAAATGTCTGTGAAATGGTAGTAAAACCAGTCAGCTATATTGTGACCATCTTCAATATTATTTATAAAATAAATAAATAAATATATTATATTATAATATATTATATGTTCAGTAAATACTTTTCTGGGTAAAAACCCAGTAGCGGGGGACTCCCCACTATGATATAAAAACAGTGTGTATGTGTGTGTGTGTACTCATGCTTAAATAATGATGTGGTCAGTACACTCACATTTCTCAGGGAAAAAGTTAAGTGCGGACATCCTCATTATGCACAAACAGAAGAGAAGGATGAACCTTATCAACCAAACCATCTGGTGAAAGAAACACAAAAATTGTATACTTAATATGAAAATGTTGACTGATTTATTAGTCACTTTCGCTGAGCAAAAGTAAAATACAAAAAAAAAAGTGAATATAAGCAGCTTAATACATTAATAAAAAAATTATGTAGCATTGAACATCAATAATGTAGCATTGAACATTGATAATTATTGTAGCATGAACATTATTTTATACTGAACATTAATCTATATTAATTGTAATTTAACCAGTCATCATAAAAATATACAATAATTATTAGTTGCCAGTATTAAAAGTAGGGCATTTACAGATGGCCATGGACCAAAAATGAAAAGATTAAACATTTAGATTTTCAATATCTGTATTAATATATTAATTTAAAGGAATGTATAAAGGCATAATGGGCATTTTCTATGTTTTATTTTAATTTGTATCTTTGTAATTTAGTTATTGCAGTTCATTTAAATGTTCCAAATTAAGTTAATATTTTTATAAATACAAATATTCTACATCTCCGGATTAATATAATCCCATGAAACTGTTTGTAGAATGTCAAGATTTGGCGATATATATAGCCTATACTGTATATATATATACATATATATATATATATATATATATATGTGTGTGTGTGTGTGTGTGTGTGTGTGTACGTAAAGCAATCACACTTCGGAGATTTCTGCGCTGAATTTGACGCAACAGCAGCGAAGGTAAGACATGCATTACGATCTAAACATCTGCACAACCAGCTCACTTCACTTTAATCCCGTCATTTTCATTTTAAGTACAGATGAGATGTATTTAAAAGTATGTATATATACATTTTAAGTACAGATGAGATGTATATATATATACCTTTAAATACATCTCATCTGTACTTAAAATGAAAATGACGGGATTAAAGTGAAGTGAGCTGGTTGTGCAGATGTTTAGATCGTAATGCATGTCTTACCTTCGCTGCTGTTGCGTCAAATTCAGCGCAGAAATCTCCGAAGTGTGATTGCGCGCGGCGCGTCGCGTCCTCTCGTGGGGTCTGTGCCTGTGCGCGCTTTTATTCCACACATTCCCACCACACGATAACACGTAACCCGATGGCAAATGTCTGCGGATTCTTAGAACGAGTTCCCCTCGAGCTCAGAATAAACACGTGTTAAAATTACGATTGCTGAATTACTAAGAGATGGGCTCTTTTCCCCTCTCTGTCATCACTCTTATTATAGACCAGTTTCACAAGTTAGAATTGTGCGATCTTAACAGTAGTAGGCTATAGTATAGTAGGCTCTTTGGATAAATGAACGATTGTTTCCCCTGTACTTAAAATAAAGTAAATAGTAAATAAAGATTATTTGAGAGCAGGTGTCTTATAGACGCAGTAGTTATAGCCCAAACTGGAGTGCGTAAATACTATTTCAGTCCTTCTACATCAAAATTTAACTTTGAATTGAATGTGTTACTTGCTGTATCCGCTGTAATTAACTGTGAAATGTACTAGCAATTTCAGTGCAGTCTGATGACTACATGCCCCTTTAGTATAACATTCTATAAACTGCTGAAATATCTATAGCCTACTATACTATGGGTTAACAAAACAAAGTGAATCATAAAGTCCCTTAAAAATGAGGAAACACATCTCTCCCCTTATAATATTTACTATGCTGGTAAAGCATAGTATATATTGCAGTGTCAACATGAATTTTCTTTTATTAAGAAGCAATATTTTTAACTTATTTTGTCACAATAAAGACTAGAATCTATTTAAATTATTTTTTTAATCATTATGTTGATTATAGCTCTATATTGCAGCTGTCACAGATTGTTAATTCAATCCCATTTTTAATCATTCTGTTATCTTTTATCTTCAAAGCATTCAAACAACACTTTATATTTGCTATATATTCAATAACACTTGCCTTTGAGATATTCATTTTAATAAATTGCATATTTTAAGGAGAACGCAACACTATCAGCTTTATTAGATTATAAACATTGTGTGAGTGGACAGGTTTTAGCTGCTCCTTGTTACTTGGAGTATCTTTTTCATTCTTTTCCTAATCAGTAACTGAAAAATAACAACATCTGTGGGATGCATTTCAGAGCCTGAACTCTCAATTATTTATGTTTTAGCTTCAGTCAGGAACAAGAGAGAACATGTAATGGGTTGGAAGAAGAAACTGAGATAAGAAAAGTTAGTGCGTTTTGTTCTTGCAAGAATTTTGTTCTTGTCTTCGATCAAAATCAGTCGACCAGGACATGACCAGACTTTTAACCACAAGTGCAAATATAAAGACTATTAGAGAGAAAAATAGGGAAGTGAGAGAGTTACAAACATCAAAGGAAGATGTAAAGTTCAGCGAGTTTCACCAAGTGCTTACACTTTTGTCTTATAAATAAAAGTTATATAATGGTCATATATAAAATGGTCATAATTCAGAACAGTCTCTTTCTTGCTCAGTCTGTCTGAATTCTAGATAAAATATCGGGTCTGAATTTCCCCTTAAATAAATGTGTGACAGAAACCAAATTTGATGTAGTTAAAGGAGATAAGACACCTGATAAATATCTGTGGTTAAGGCAGTGTAAATGTGTAGTACAGCAGTTCCTCTGTTCAGGCTTTGCTTTGCAAATGAACTGAACACTGCACTTCTGTATGCTGCGCTGGGGGAAACTGTGCCTGGTGTAGGCGGCTGGCAGTTTTGGGTATTTCAGGAGACGAAACATGGATGTTTTATTGCATTGTGTGAGTGTTTGTGAGTTGGTGAACCTGTGCGTGTTAAACTGATTCCTTATAGGCATGTGTAAGAGTTTTTTTTAAAAGGGAAAACGGCTGACATCATTCTGGCAGCCCCCTGATGTCAGAGACGCAACACTTTCCTTAGTAGATATAAGTCATTAGGTGTTATTAAAATTCACTTGCCAAGCCATGAAATTTCCTCAAGTGCATATTATGATGGAAATGACATATTTCTTTGCCTTGACACGCTTTTCTCTGCCTCACACACGTGTCGCCAATTCCTAAAATTAGAAAGGCACATTGAAACTCAATTTGGGGCAATTTGATCCAGTAAAGTGTTTTCAGTCTAAAGGTGCAAAGCTGATTTTTTTTGTCGCAACTTTAAATAACTTGGCTATCTTATGAGGAACTCGGACTGTGATTCTCCCGTTTGTATATGTGCCCACGTCCTGAAAGCACCAAAGGGCACGTAGGTAGCCTACTTCTGCTATGAAAAATGCTATTTGACTAATTAATGCTAAACTTGGTGTTTCTGTTTCACTTAGGATAGGACATAGGCCTATGCCGAGGAAGACATATTCTGAAAAGTCGAGTACCCTGTTAATTTCTAGAAAGCCAGAATTGGCCTGTCCCTTGTCTAAATATCATGTGCATGAAAGTACCGAATAAGGCCAGTCACTTCTCGCTGTACTCTTTCATTTGGGTCACAAATAAACATGCTGTACATTCCTGTTCACACATTTACCTCTGTAACCTCTCGACACTTCCTCTGACAATATTGGGGTTATAGTTAAAAAAATTATCAAGTCAAAAAAACCTTTTGACAGCTCTGTTTTTGTTTAATTGAATGTTGAAATAAACTCATTCGTACTTTCTGTACATATTAAAACCATAATTTAAGCAGAAATTTACAACATTAAATAGAAATGTACTACTGTAAAATCGTAATAAATTAAATTGGAAATCTATTGTTCTATCGTTACTTCTGTCATTCTATCGTATCTATCGTTCTATATTTTTTTCTCGCTGTACTCTTTCATTTGGGTCACAAATAAACATGCTGTACATTCCTGTTCACACATTTGCCTCTGTAACCTCTCAAAACTTCCTCTGACAATATTGGAGTTATAGTTAAAAAAATCTATCTATCTATCTATCTATCTATCTATCTATCTATCTATCTATCTATCTGTCTGTCTGTCTGTCTGTCTATCGTTCTATCGTTCTATCATTCTATCGTTCTATCTATTGTTCTATCTATCAATCTATCGTATCATTGTATCGTATCATTCTATCATATCGTATCGTTCTATCGTATTGTATTGTTCTATCAAATCATATCTATCTATCTATCTATCTATCTATCTATCTATCTATCTATCTATCGTTCTATCGTTCTACTGTATAGAATCATTCTATCTTATTGTATCGTGTCGTTCTATCGTTCTGTCTATCGTTCTATTTATCTATTGTTTTATCTGTTTTTCTATATATATATCATTCTATCTATAGTTCTTTCTTTCTGTCTATATTTTATTTGAACTTTAAAATGACATAATATACTGTAGCTATATCTGTTTCCTATCTTTTTTAACATTGTGTAGGCCTATACAATAAAATGTTTGGGCTGATATCGGAAAATGTTTTTACTGTATGTTTTACTATAAGTTGACATATGTATATATTTATTCTAAGGATTATAAAAACTAACTTTAAAAATTATAACACTTTTTATGCTTTGTACAGCATTTTATTGGCAAAATATGCATTTATATAAGGTGAAGTTTCCAGGCTCCAGTCAAGATATTACAGTTTTTTTACAATCATTTTTGCACTAATAACAGAACCTTCATGTCATTTTTCAAAACTCTAGACACATAATTCACAACCGATGATCAAAATGCAAGTTTTTCAAAACACTTGACACTTTTTCCAAATGCTTGGATACAATACACATGAACCAAAGATATTTTGTTCATTGAACTAAAATCACCGGTTCCAAATGATACAACTTAACATCAAAGTATTACTATTTCAAAATGCAACTCGCGCATTACATCTGAATTGAGTGTCTATTCATTTCATTACAATTATCAATTGATACAACTGCTCAAAATGCAACATAACTGTTGCATTACTCTTGAAGCATAGTTTTTATGGAAAATAATTAACTATATTAAATGTTTAGATTATGAAAGTGAAGCAACTGAGGGCTGAGTATGTTCAGGTATGATCAGTTTCAAGTTGCCTGTTGTTGAGAGAAAAAAAATCCCAAGAAAATTCTATATAATTGTTATCAGTATTTGTTTTTCCTACAATAAATGTCTTTTTAGGGGATGATAGAGCTGGAAGCTGATGAAAACCATTCATATTTTTGGATGAGGCAGGCTTTAACCTGGCCATGACATGGAGGAGAGTGGTTGAGAGCGGCCCAGAACAATGTTCGCTGCATGGGGTGCCTGACCACCCCCCTCTGAATGTGATTTTGAGGGGCCCCATAGCAAAATCAGTGCAATGGGCCCAGAATTCCTATAGCGATGGCACTTGGCCATGACATGGAGTCCAGTGGTTGAGAGCGGCCCAGAACAATGTTCGCTGCATGGGATGCCTGACCACCCCCCTCTGAATGTGATTTTGAGGGGCCCCATAGCAAAATCAGTGCAATGGGCCCAGAATTCCTATAGCGATGGCACTGAGAGCAATCATGGTTTCAGGCCCATCCACAGTGTATCACCTTGAATTTATCCCCATACTCCCCTTTCCTTACTGTAACCCGACTGAAGAATTTCTCCACATGGAATGTTTACAATAAGCGCCCTCACAAACAAGTCTCTCTTCTCCGGGCCATAGATGATGCGTGCAATAACATCACAGGAGGAGACCAATGTCAGGCCTGGATTTGCCATGCCAGAAGATTTTTTCCAAGATGTTTATCTGATGAAAACATCCATTATGATGTGGATGAGAACTTGTGGCCAAATCCACAAGACAGGGTTGATAAAAACATAGAAGTGCAGTGAGGAACACTTACTGTATGCCTACTGTAGTATTTTTCTTATCTAAGTTTTTCTTAAAGTTTTTTTTTTTCAAACCTGTTGTGAGTTGATTATTTTATCAATAATTTTCTAATTTTGTTTAATGATTCCAGCATCTGTACTTTTCTCTCTAGTCTATTACAATGATGTATGAATGTGTACCATAATGAAAGCTGCATCATGTGCTTATATTTAATGATTGTACTAAAAACTACACAGTGAAACTATGGGTATATTGTGTGTGGGTGAGCTAAAGTAATGTTCCTATGATATTTCATAATAAATGAGTTTTTTTAACCAATGCTTCTGCAAATGCAAGGCTTCTTTAAATATATGAACGCAATATGCAAAGTTTTGTACATTGGACAGCCTGTGTTACAAATAATGACTGTTTTGAGTTTTGTGTCTAGAGTTTTGAAAAATGACATCAAGGTTCTGAAATTGGTGACAAAATGATTGTAAAAAACTGTATCTTCTGGAAATACACCCTGTTTGAAAAATGTCATCAGTAAGAAAGTGAAGAAAACATTTTTCTCGCTGTACTCTTTCATTTGGGTCACAAATAAACACGCTGTACATTCCTGTTCACACATTTGCCTCTGTAACCTCTCAACACTTCCTCTGACAATATTGGGGTTATAGTTCAAACATAAATAAATAAATACATAAATTACTAAATCTATTCAGGATATCATTAGCCTAATATATCTTTTCAGACAATCTTATTTTGACAACCCTTTTTGTCAAATTGAATGTCAAAATGAACTCAAGACAAGATTTATGGTGGGAGACATTTCACTGAGGAAAATTATACTTTCTCTACATATCAAAACCATAATTTAAACAGAAATGTACAGTAATAAATGGAAATGTAGGCTACTTCTGTCAAACGATAGGCTATCTATTTCCCCCTTTTAAATCAATGTGTAAATATTTGGGCTGATATTGCCAAAAAAAAAATTTTTTTACTGTAAGATGTATGATTTGGCATAATGGAAAACTATTTCATGTTTTATACACCTTTGTATTTTTGTTAAAATGTGCCTTAATATAAGGTAAAGTGTCCAGGCTCCAGCTCAAGATACTTTCTTAAAGGGGTCATATGATGTTGCTAAAAAGAACATTATGTTGTGTATTTGGTGTAATGCAATGTGTTTATGTGGTTTAAGGTTCAAAAAACACATTATTTTCCATATAATGTACATTATTGTTTCGCCTCTATGCCCTGCCTTTCTGAAACGTGTCGATTTTTACAAAGCTCATCGGTCTGAAAAAGCGAGGTGTGCTGTG
>NW_015539923.1:747251-756851 GCF_001515605.1 Sinocyclocheilus anshuiensis
GCTATCCAGTGCGTTGTGATTGGCCGAATACCTCAAGCGTGTGACGGAAATGTTACGCCCCTACCATATTGTGATGCTGTCTCCCGGAGCGACGAGACTCAGTCCAGCTGCTCTGCTCGTGCACATCACATCATCGGTTCTCTTTTAGCAGTTCAGTCAATAAGTCCTGTTTGAAAAATGTCATCAATAAGAAAGCGAAGAAACTTATTAGATAATTTGCTGTTGCGTGTATATGTACATGTATGTATACTTTGTTTTAACATTCACAAAGAACGCAGTAACAGTTACTCTCAGTTTGCAGAGGATCTTGTGTGCAATAAAGTTTGCTCAAAACCGGAAATGTGACGTCACGCAATGGCGGCCTCCATGTGGCTGTAGAATCAACGTGAATTTGCTCATGTTTTCTAGTCTGTAACATAAAGAAAAATCAGTTTAAAAATTGGTGGAAACCACAATAAGGTAAGATGTACCTTATAATTTTTAGATTAAAAGATTCTGAAAACAAACCTCAGAAAAGAGTTAAACTCCTGTCAGAGTGTATAAGTGTGGTTGACGGAGGTATGAGTTATTAGATGAAGAAATAGATGTACACAGGGATTCCTTATTTTAATCGCGATCTTGGGCATATTATGTTTCGTCCTGCATGCAATTTTAACAAGCTGCAGATATTCCCATAACTTCCCAATGTGACTGTCTTTTATATATTTAACGGTATATAAAATATATCGGAAAGACTTTTTAGAAATGTGTAATTTGTAAATTATATTGTGTTTGCCAGATGTCATATTCACTGAAAATGTATGAATCCAAAACATTTGAAAACGGCATCACGTTGAAATCTAGACAGTTCTAATTTATTCGAATTCTAAAGTCTGGGAACCTGTGCTTTGTACTTGTTTTCTATAATGTGCCGTTGACTTACGTTGGTTGTGTTGTTTGCATTCAGACCGTGTGAATGCTGGAGTCACCTGAAGTGTTGTGATATTGCAGGTCCTCAGAGTGAACCTGCTTTAGCTGGGAACCAGTGTTCATATCTGACATGGCTTCATTTAAACCCACCAAAGTTCAGTTCCTTCCTAAACTAGGAGAGAAAGTAACAGAGGAAACACTCTACTGGAAGAATTACAAGGTTTGAGATGTTGTTCACACATTTTATGATTTATATGTCCAAAGGAAAATGTATATAGGTGTTTTGATTGGGCAACATTTCTTACAAGTTTTTCAGTATTTATATACACTGACAGTCTGCGTTTTGTCTTTTAGTCTCCTGTGCAAATTAAAGAGTTTGGTGCTATAACAAAGATCGACTTCTCTCCTCTCCCACCTCACAATTATGCCGTCACAGCCTCCACCAGAGTGAGAAAATTTGTCTTTCATTTTCTTTTGTATTAACATATTCATGTATTCATTTTCGCTTTTATTCAAAGTGACATATAGAGCTTTTTTTTCTGAATGGTTGTATCATTGTATCAGTTCTGTATATAGGCCTATTATTATATTAATATATACATCCATCTATCTATCTATCTATCTATCTATCTATTATATATATATATGTATATATATGTATGTATATATATATATGTATATATATGTATGTATATATATATATGTATATATATGTATGTATATATATATATGTATATATATGTATGTATATATATATATGTATATATATGTATGTATATATATATATGTATATATATGTATGTATATATATATATGTATATATATGTATGTATATATATATATGTATATATATGTGTATACATATATATATGTATATATATGTATATACATATATACACACACACACACACAATTTATTTATTTGTTATACAGCCTGTAATTATGCTGATTTTAATTTAAAATTATTAATACAGTAAATAGAATTAAAAAGTTAATAAATATTAAAAAATATTTTTTTCTCATGTGTGAAGTTGTTATTATAATATTAATGGTATGTGTATAAATATTCTGTTATGTTTATTCTATGAATATATTAAATAGTATGTATACAGTGTATTATATGTACATTTATTTTATTTGAATTATTATGAATAGTAATAATAATAATAAATAGTTTTGAATTAAAAAAAAATGAAAACAAAAATCATTCATAGAGTAAATACAGTAATGCAGTAAACATTAATTATATAATGAGAACCTTTAATAATAATAAATAATCAGAGCTACAAATAGGGCTGGACGATATGGCCAAAATTTATATCATGATATATTTCTTAATTTCGGTCGATACGATATAATTCCGATATCGCCAGCCCTAGCTACAAATAAGTAAAATGTTTGTATGCATTACAGTGCAGATGATTTTAGGAGAAAATGTGCGTAGTTGTCATAAAAAAAAAAAGCACAAAAAAACAATGTTAAAAAAATATAAGACCTGCACTTGTTTTTGTGAGATTCACTTGTATTTTCCCTTAGAATTAAACCCGTTTCAGAACTGTTGCTAGCATGATTCTACTCTCACGCATGCAGTATGCTGATATTATAATGCTCTGCATCAGATCCACATATATGGACCCCACTCTCAAGAGCCCATACGGAGCTTCACACGTTTTCGGGATACAGCGTATGGAGGGCGCTTCAGAGGCGACGGGAAGCTTTTAGTGGCGGGAAGTGAAGAGGGACTTATCCGGCTGTTTGACATCAGCGGCCGAGTGGCTCTCAGACAGTTCAAAGGACACTCCAAGTATGACCCGGCATGAAATAAATGCTAAAAAAGAATGTGTTCAATAACTTAAATCCCTCAAATCACATCTTTCACCCTTGTAAAGCAGCTCTGTCAGCAGTCAAGGGTGTTTTTTCTGCTGTCTCCTATGTGCAGGGCGGTACACATGACCTCGTTCCTGTCTGACGGCTTTCGTGTGGTGTCGGGGTCTGATGACCTGTCGTGCCGTGTGTGGGACGTTCCCAGTGCTGTTGAGCTCAGCTCGTTAACTGAACACACAGACTACATCAGAGCTCTCGCCCCCAGCAAACTCAACCCAGATCTGTTTGTCACAGGTAACTGCTTTAATTCTCATCTGCACCTCACAGATGATCACTACATCTCTATTCACTGGATTCTGGCTTAGCCAGACCTGTACATTTAATATGAATGTGCACATAAATCTGCACCAATCTGAATGCTTTTGTTTCATGTTAGCAACAAGTCTGAGAGGTTAAAACTACATTTGTGGAACTGCGGGACTGCGTGGATTTGCAGTCTGTTTGTTTGACCAATGGAGTGTTTGAAAATATTGTTTTTTCACAATTAATTTTTTTATAAATTCTCTTCGGTGATACAGAAATCTCATTCCGATTTTAATTATGTCGTTCTTCTCATGTTTTAATATTATTTCCATAAATATCCTGCTATATTTAATGTTTGAATGTATTAAAAAATGTGTTGATAGGTAGATAGATAGATAGATAGGTATTATTAATTTCATTAATAGCTAATAAAATAGTTATAATAATAAGATTTCTTAAAGAAATTAATGCTTTTTTTCAGCAAGGATGCATTAAATTGACAACAAGTGTCAGTAAAGACATTTATAATGAATTTCTATAAATGTTATTTTGAACTTTGTAATCATAAAGATTCCTGAAAAAAGAAGTATCAGCTTCAGCAAAAATATTAAACTGTTTTCAGCATTTATAATAATAATAAATGTTTCTTGAGCAGCAAATCAACATATTAGAATGATTTCTGAAGAATCATGTGACAGTGAATACTGGAATAATGATGCTGAAAATTCAGCTTTGCATCACAGGAATGACCATTTTAAATATAGTAAAGTAGGAAACAATTCATTTAAATTGTAATATTTCACAATATTACTGTATTTTTTATCAAATAAATGCAGCCTTGGTGAGCAAAAGAGACTTTCAAAAACACAAAAATCTTACCAACCCCCAAAATTAAAGGAGACATGCCCCTTTTTACAATATGTAATATACGTCTCGGGTGTCCACAGAATGTGTCTGTGAAGTTTCAGCTCAAAATACTCCACAGATCATTTATTATGTTATTTTGAAAATGCCTATTTTGAGTGGAAGCAGAAACATGCTGTTTTTCGGGCCTGTCTCTTTAAATGCAAATGAGCTGCTGTCAGACTTTCATGATATGTCACCTTTAAGTGGTAGTGTATAATATTTAATATGATTGTAAAGGTAATGTTTTGTAGAGTAGTTGATGTTTGTGTGATTGTCGTTTCTGTTGCAGGTTCGTATGATCACACAGTGAAAGTGTTTGACATGCGGTCAGGGAGCAGTGTGATGACCATGCAACATGGCCATCCTGTGGAGTGTGTGCTGTTGTACCCGTCAGAAGCCCTGCTGGTGTCCACAGGTGAACAACACTTGTAATATAAAGAATCAGGGGTTGGGGGTTGATTAGTAATGCTTAGAACCCCTTGCAACCATTTATTCGCATATATCATAATGCAGCAATATACTGTAGACTTGGTGCATTAATGTAGTTTTCAACTGATGTGCTCTTTTATGTCAGCTTGAATGTGGCTCTTCCAAAAAACGGTTGAAATAAGTTGGTGTATGTGTTACAGGAGGGCGTTATGTGAAAGTTTGGGACCTGTTGAAAGGCGGACAGGAGCTTGTTTCTCTTAAGAATCATCACAAAACAGTTACGTGTGCATGTCTGAGTTCTGTAGGCAACAAACTGCTCACAGGATCACTGGACAGGTGTGTGAATCATAGTAAAGAAATGCTATACGTGCATTTGTGCATTTTCGTGAGCCTGTGGTGAGAAAGTTGGGTTTATTTGTTTTGGTTGCTTTTCATTTTAGGCACGTCAAAGTGTATAACTCCTCTTATAAGGTTGTACATAATTTCGACTGTGATGCATCCATCCTTAGTATGGCTATTGCGGTATGTTTAGTTCATTCACACAAAGAAATCTATAAATATATATATAAACTTATAAATGTGATTTTTCATTTGCACTTGAATTAAAGGGTTGTTTATTGTGGTTCTCCTTTAGCCTGATGATGAAGCGCTTGCCGTGGGGATGACCAATGGTGTGCTGAGTGTCAGGCACAGGAGACACCAAAAAGACAAAGAGATGTTAACTAGTCGAAGGCGACGGGGCCCGTCATACCAGGTCTTTGTCAAGGGGAAGAACTTTGTGCCCAGACAGGTGATTATTTATTTTACTTTATTTTAGTTTACTTTTTTACCTGAATAATTGAATAAATTAGTTTTAATTACATTTCTTATTTGCTAGCATTTCACAAGAACCTTGTGCCAAAACATGTGATTTTTATTTAATTTTAATAAAAAAAATTATTTGATTTAATTTGATTTACTTTTTTTCTGAATGAATGAATAAATAAATTAATTAACTAATGACATTTTTTTATTTGCTAACATTTTACAAGAACTTTGTGCCCAAACATATGATTTTTTTTAAACTTTTTTTATTTAATTTAATTTAATTTTGTATCTACTTTTTCTGAATGAATTAATGAATTTAAATTTTTTTAAGCGCTTTTCAAGATACAAATAGTTGCAAAGCAACTTTACAGAGTGAATTTTAATTAATTACATTTCTAATTTGCTAACATTTCACAAGAACTTTGTTCCCAAACATGTAATTTTTATTTTTATTTATTATTTCATTTTATTTTTTTGTTTGCTTTTTCAGAATAAATCAATGAATTAATCATTTAAAATGTCTTATTTGCTAACATTTCAGCTAAAATTGGTCTCTCATATAGCTATTCTACAGCTATATTCATATGTAAGCTATATAAATCATGATATCTACATAAAATAAGAATTTACTTTTAAGTCATGTTTACTGAGGCATGTATTTTCATATGAGACTGTTTGAATGAACTTGCGTGCTTCATTTTCGCTGCATTGTTTTCTTCAGTTGTGTCTTACAGTCTTTTGATGTCTCTTTTAGGATGATTTCTTGGTCAGTAAACCAGTGAAGCAATATCTACGGAAATATGACAAACAGCTGAAAAGCTTTGAGGTGTCCAAAGCATTGGACACAGCTCTGCAGGTGAACATACACCCGTGTGTATATAATGCAGTTTGATATGTGATATGACTGTTCAGATGAAGATATCAGTATATGTTTATGCATGTTTGACAGACATGGACACGCACCAGTAAACCAGATGTGACCGTAGTGGTTATCATAGAGCTCAACCGCAGAGGAACTCTGAAAAATGCTCTCGCAGGACGAAATGAAGAGAGCTTAACCAAGATCCTTAACTTCCTTCTCAAGTGAGTAACTCTCTACATCTTATTCCGACACGCACATAGTCTTATGACTTCAGACTCCCATACAAAACATGATGGCTCATATATAGTTGCAGGGGGAAATTTATGAACACTTCAGAATAAAAAAAGGTTGATTCTGGGGGACTTGAAATTCATCAACGTAGGAAAGATTACAAAATTTTCAAAGAATGCAAAATTTTCCAATTTGCTTTGATTTCTCAAACTGTTTTTGGGTGACTAGGTTATATTTCACTTTAAAATTTAAATATAAAAAACAATGCAATTTTGAAGGCAAAAAAGTTTATTTGGGTACATTGCTATTATTATTATTTTTATTATTATTATTTATTTTATTTTTTTTGCATTTTTATGTTTTTATGACATTTAAGTGCATTTCATGTTTTGAGTTTTGTTGTCATTATTCTCACTGATGATGATTACTGTTATACTATATTTTTTTGATATAATAACTACTGCCATGATGCATATTTACATTTTAAATATCTTTTTTCACATTTCAGTAATGAGGATTTACTGAAAATGTTTAATTGTCATAAAACTCTACAATGCAAAAGTCTTCCAAAATGAAATTTTAAATTGAAAGAAATAGAAAATTAAAATACAGAAATAAAAAACTATATATATATATGTATGTGTGTGTGTGTATATATATATATATACTGTATATGTATATACATAAATTTTCCTCATTGTAATTGCAAATTTGCAAATAAATATAACTAAGCAAATTAATACACACATACACAATTATAAGTAGAATTGTAATTTAATCATTTTTGTATTTTAATATAAAGACAAAATATAGTGTGTATATGCGTATTATTGAAAGTCTGTGGGATTTCAGCACTGTTAATATTCTGTGAAATGTATTCCATTAAATTCTTGTGACAAAACCGGAAATTCTTGGAATGATTAAAGCTCCGGGAAATTCTTGGGCAGGTTCTCAGGGTGTGTTGAGGTTGAGAGTTTGGGTCACACAACACAAAAGTGACCCAGAACAGGAGGCCACAGTCGTAAGCGTAAACAAGAGTCACGAGAGTCCTGACCAGATTTTCTTGATTCAAGGAATTTAACACCACAGTATTTATTTCTTGTTATAATGGCTTGCTATGAAATTATTCTGAAATTAAGTTAGAGGGTGTTTTTGTGTATTGTTTTTCAGGCACATCTTTGACCCACGCTTCTCTCGGCCTCTGCTCATGGTCGGGGATATTGTGCTTGGTGAGTTTCATATTGTATCATGTGCACGTGAGCAAATGAGAATGAAGAAGTGAACTGCTGCTTGCAAAATAGTATTGTTTTTCAAAGGTTTTCTACATGTGAAATGTGTGTGTGTGTGTGTGTGTGTAGATCTGTATCAGCAGGTTTTTCACCAGTCACCTGTAGTCGAGCGGCTGCTGCAGCGTCTTATGGAGGTGTTGGGTCGGGAAGCAGAACTTCAGCAGGAGCTTCTGCAGGTCTTAGGAATCCTGGACACACTTTTCACATCGCTGACCCCCAGAAAAGAGGCCCTTGCTGCCCCACCAGTAGCACAGGAGTCACAGCTACAAGCCGCCTGACACTCATTACAAAACTCTCGTGACGCAAACGAAACATGCTGGACTTTGGCAGAGGCGTGGGGAAAAATGAAAGGGAAAATGGAAGGAAACAAACACGAGAGGCAGCTGTGGGAAAGATGTTGCCCAATGCCACTGAGTAATCACTGTGTCAGTGTGTCCTATGTTTCTGCTGATGTTAGCAAAATTTGAAACTGCATTTTGTATATTCTTATCATAAAATCTTCAAATCTATGTGTTTTTGTTTGTTCTCTCTTTCTGTGATAATCAAATGCCTTAGTATGAAATACATTTACAATACATTTACAATTGCCGCTTTTTGTCTTTCTTGACCAGTATCACTGAAACGTGTGATTGTGTGTGTTAGCCAATCAGAAAAGGTGCCAATTTGTGTGTCAGTAATTGTGTGTGTGCATACTTGTCTTTTGGAGAACGGAGTTTTGGGAAAAGGCTGATGGGACAATCATTCAGTGGCTGACAGAAGTTAGCACAATATGACTTGTATATTATGACTTGAAATCTATTACAGCAAATAATCAAGAACCAGATGTAACCCCATGGATTAAATAATAATAATTTGAGGACCAATCATTGAAAAATCCATATCTCTCAAGCACTAATCTTAGTATTGCTGACCTCGAGTGTAACCATAGTTTTACGGCTGTAAAATGTAAAAATGTTTTACGGAATATAATTCTGTATATTTTTTAAAGAATATAAGGACAGATAAGAATTGGCCATTTTGGTGTAATGTGGCATGCAAAAGATTAAAACGGTGCTTGAAACTACTAGTAATAATTTATTGGCAATTATTTGACTTGTGATGTGATGCATGAGGGCCAATTTCTAAATTTCAAATTTCTATCCCTATTATTTTTTATTTAATGCTGTGTTATATTTGTAAAATACTTTTAGGGCCCTTTTTATTTTCTTCACATTTTTATCAGGAGTAAAATATGATGTTAAAGCATGACAAAATAAAAAAACGTAAATTTTGTAAGGCTTATATTTATATTATTTGCTTATATTTCGAAAAAACAGTCTCTATCTATCTATCTATCTATTTATCTATCTATCGCAAGCAATTTAGAGTTTTAAGGCACTCCTCTTTTTACGTTTCTTTAAGTATTAAAATAAATGCCACAGAACTTGGAGCAACTTTAACAAATCTACATTTGTGTAAATAATTACACAAAAAAGGTTGCAGAAAGATGAGCCTTGAGGACGTGGCAGTTCTAAACCAATGACATAATCACGTTTGGATTGAAGTGGACCAATCGCCAAGCGGATCAGTCCACGTCTGCACAGGCGGTCCTGAGTGCAATCCTCAATCTGATTGGACCGTTAAACGAGGTTTGAGCGTTATGCCCAATCTGATTGGTCAGTTGAGAGGGCCATCCAAAGGAAGCGTCTCCCATCTGGAGTTACTGAGATCAGCTGGGCGGTGTGAAACACTACAGAATTCACCAGGTAAAGTTGCAATTTTGCATCAAAACATAAAACGGTTAATACATATGTGCTCTGATATAACGCTACAGTGTTGTGCCTCGCTGTTTCATTTATGTCATTTGAGAGTTGCGGGTATTTGCATGAGGCTTAATGTGAGGAATTTAAATGATGTTTGCATGTCCAAATATTGGGGACATTCATTCAATTTTACAATGAAATAATTAAAAAAAAATATAACATATAAGTTATCTGGTAACACTTTATTACACTAGTATCAGGGTAGTTTTGTGTGTGTGTGTGTGTGTGTGTGTGTGTG
>NW_015539923.1:757038-778130 GCF_001515605.1 Sinocyclocheilus anshuiensis
TATATATATGAAGGGTTTGCTTGCAAAAACAGATAACTATACTCTAATAACTTTAATAATTTTCATAAATCATGTTTTTTATTGTGTTATCATGTTTTTATTGTTTTATTGTGTTAGTTTGCTGTATTTTTTTAGTTATTATTATTTAATCAAAACAACCCAACTGCAGTTTGATTGATGTTAATTGGAATGCAGGATAAGAACAGTTACCTGTTTTTGCAAATGAACTCTTCGTATTTGACCCTGTTAAAAAAAAGTGTACGAGAAGATGGACCTCCTGCCGCTGTTGTTGTTGGTCGCCCTCTGCATTCTTCAGTCCTCCAGTAAACCCATGGAAAAGAAGGACCGCATCCATCATGACGCCCCCCTCAGCAACAAGGAGCACGATGATGACGAGAACTTCGACTACGACCACGAGGCTTTTCTCGGGCAAGAGGAGGCAAAGACCTTTGACCAGCTCACCCCCGAGGAGAGCAAAGAGAGACTGGGGTAAAAACACATGCACCACATTTCAACGAGCTCTTCACTTGAGAATATTCTCCAGATCATTCACTCTCTCTTTCTATCTACAGTAAGATTGTAGAAAAGATTGACGAGGATCACGACGGCTTTGTGACCGCTGATGAGATGAAACAGTGGATCAAACACGCTCAGAAGCGATGGATCTATGACGATGTGGACCGGCAGTGGCAGGCTCACGATCTCAACTCAGACACTTATGTCTCCTGGGAGGAATACAAGAACGCTACCTACGGCTACATCCTTGGTGTGTATAATGAGTTTATTGATTAATCATGTTTCAGAGGTTAAAGCTAATCGAAATGCACGTAAATCTAATTTGGTTTCCAGTTCGATCTTTTGGATTGACCAGCTAAACTCTCATTTTAAAAGTATTGAAATCAAATCTGTCCTCAAAACAACAGATTTAAGTCAGGAAAAATAAAAATATATCACATTTATTTCGAATAGCTAGAAATCTAGACTGATGTAATGTGTGCATGTCTGTTTAGATGAAGCAGACCCCGAGGACGGTTTTAACTACAGGCATATGATGGCTAGAGATGAGCGCCGTTTCAAGATGGCTGACCATGATGGTGACATGAGGGCCAATAAGGAAGAGTTTACAGCGTTTCTTCATCCTGAGGAGTTTGACCACATGAAGGATATTATAGTGCTGGTACGTCTGGACAATCAGAATGCTAAAAATGTCTTCCATATACCTTTTCTGTTATGTTTTGTGATTGTTTACTCACCCTCATTATGTTGACCATCCATCCATCCATCCATCCATCATGTGTGTGGTTTGGTTTGCAGGAGACCATGGAGGACATTGATAAAAATGGAGATGGTTTCATCGACCTTGATGAATATATTGGTAAGTGAAGTGTTTTCCTTTTTAAGTGTGTTTGTGTATATTTAAGAGAGACTGGAATGGACAGAAATCAGTTGTTTGTGTTTAGTGTATTGATCTTGTCTCACTTTTTCCCTTGTCTGGGTGTTTTTCAGGTGATATGTACAGTCAGAATGGAGATGCGAATGAACCAGAATGGGTGAAAACAGAAAGAGAACAGTTTACAGAGTTCAGGGATAAAAGCAAAGACGGCCGTATGGATAAGGACGAGACCCGTGACTGGATCTTGCCCTCTGACTATGACCATGCAGAGGCTGAGGCCAAACACCTGCTGTATGAATCTGACGCAGATGAGGTAAAAGCATGGCAATTCTCAGTAAAGGGACATTTTGCATAAAAGTCATTGCATCCGTTACATATTCAACAATTTTATGTGAAAGTTTTCTATACCCCCCCCAATCCCTAAAAATGAAGTGTTTATAAAGTAAGTAAATTTCTGTCACAAAAAAATGTAAGATCTTTGCATAAAAGCTGGAATTAAATTAATAGTTCCGCCAAAACTGAGCATTCTAGCATATTTTACTCACCCTCATGTAATCGGAAACCCATGTAATGCAAAGTTTATTTTACATTTTTGCATTTTGCAGATGCTTTTTTCTAAAGTGGCTTACATTGCATTTATGGTATACATTTTGATCAGTTAATGCATTCCATGGGAATCAAACCAATGACCCATTAAAAGCTTGTTTGAGCTACAAAAATTGGATCAATTTTTGGATTAATACATTTTATTTCTTAAATGAGCAGGTTGCCATAATTCTATGTCATTAATTTAGGTTTTCTTACCTTTCTTTCCCTCTGCAATTCATACATGACTGAAAATGACCTGCCATAATTCTATTGGTTGTGCGTCAGATTCGTTATGCTTATTGATGGGGTGATGAAAGCAAAAAAAATAATTATATGAAGCACTAACTGCTGACAATAATAAATGATGATATGATTGGTCTGTTTGTAAGAATTTTTTTTTTATCTTAGCAGCTGCTTCAATAACTTCTTTTACTTTCACGACAGGACGGACGCCTCACAAAGCAGGAAATTGTGGATAAGTATGACTTATTTGTCGGGAGCCAAGCAACCGATTTTGGAGAAGCACTGGTCCGACACGATGAGTTTTAATTTTGGAAACTTTGCACTTAAAAAATGCAAAACGAACAATAATTTATTTTATGATTTCAAGCATACCACATTGTGAATCATTACTGTGTTTACAAAACATTTCTGTTCTACCACAGCATCTCGATCAAATGCATTTTTTTATTTTGGCTTATTCCGTGAACACATCTTTCGTAGATTAACTCATCACCATTAGATTCTGATGTGATTTCAAATGCACTGATGAAGTAGTATTCAGGTCAGCTTGTGAAGCTTGTCAAGGTGTTGTGTAAAGGTTTGTCTGATGGTCTATAATGCACTAAAATGCGGCCATATAATGCAGCATAATGGCATGCATGTAACCCGACATGACATAGAGCAATAACCGCCCACATGTGTTTTTACACTGCACATTATATGAACACTTTTTTTTTTTTTTTTAGGTATATAAAAAAAGAATACCATGTTGTAAACTACTTTTCTAATTTCAAACTTTTCAACTTTATTCAACTTTTCTAATTAATATAAAATGTCTTGCAACCACTACATGTATGTGTTTCTCTCCATTTAGCCTGAGGATGTATGATATTGGACATGATGCCAAGTAGTAGATTGTAGTAAGGATGTTGCATAATTTCATGGTCTTTCTTTGGCTCAAAATACATCTAACCAGAAGTTCTGGATTGGTTCCTCCAGGAACACGGATCAGAATATCAAGGCTTGTTTTTTTCAATCTATGGACAGATAAAAGCTGTGTGTAAAATTGATCAATCAACTGATTGGGTGCTCATTTATGAACAAAAACCCCTGCTTGAAGGACTATTGAACATCATTCCACCCTCTGCGACCTGTCAGTGACAGCTGTTCGTACTCTTATTAATAGACTGAACCAACAAACTAAAGCTGTTCTTTCCTCAAGTGCCTTTTTCCATCTCCCTCAACCTTCCAACGGCTTTGACGTTATTATGCGAGACTTTGGTTATCTTACCTTTCTTATTTGTGCAATTTGTACATAGCTGAAAATGACCTCCTCTCCTAACATTAGTATATAATTTGTGTATGTGTATATATATATATATGTTTATAATTGAATGTGAACTCTGTTTATTGTTTTGAAGATGCAGGACAACCACCTAGCAGTGCATTACAATAGTCCAGTCTAGAGGTCATGAATGCATGAACTAGCTTTTTCTCCTAACATTAGTATATAATTTGTGTATGTGTATATATATATATATGTTTATAATTGAATGTGAACTCTGTTTATTGTTTTGAAGATGCAGGACAACCACCTAGCAGTGCATTACAATAGTCCAGTCTAGAGGTCATGAATGCAGTGTTTAGTATGCTGTGGTCAGGTATTGTAAATACTGTCTTATAGCTGAGAGTGTTTTCTCAATAAAATTGATGAAAATGAATCACATTTTCAATTGGGTTTCCATTTGTGGGGTTTCCAGGTGAATTGCTTGTTTTTGCGCAGATTCTAATCAGATCCACTAGGGGGTGATCTGCTCACTTTTACTTCATTTGAAAAACTTTTTTAGGCATATTGCACTTGTTTTTCCATTTCTTTGATATTATTCGTCCCACCCAAGTTTAATTTTAGCAGAACTATCTACACCACAGGCAGTCTTATTGTTTGTCATCAGTAGATTTTATTTGAGTTTGCAATGCAAAGTGCAATTTCAATACAAAGAAAGCATGTCCGTGTGCAATGATGTACATTATATAATGTAGAAAGGGCACAGGATGTCTGAAAACCATCGGTGCAGGGCAAAATTTTAAACTTTGGGTTAGAAGTTAGCTTGACGCTTGTATTACTCACCCATCAGTTCATTGCCTCGCAGATGCCAAATCTGTTCTTTTCCCGTTTTACAAAGGCTCATTTGGTGCTCGAGCTCAATTCAAACATTGAGTTGATTCAGTATCACTCTTAGCTTTCGTCAGTCTCCCATTATCATCTCCCGTCATTAGTTTCATCTGTGTCATAGAAACATTCTATCTGTGTGTCGTGAGGATCATGAAGATAGTTCAGATGTTGACTGCTTGTATCTAGATTAGATACAGACTCCTCTTCTGGGCTACTGTCATCTAAATTTGTTGCAATGTCCTCGTTAACATAATATATGTTTGAGCTTGGGGTGTTGTCCGTCTCAACTCCCAGACGTTCTTCCGATCCGTTGTATTGACCTGGATCTAGTGTTAATGTGCTTAGATGTGTTTGTAAGTTACTTACATCATGAATGTTTTGTACAGAACTTTCAGCTACTGAAACCTGAGGATCTAAATTAAGATCATCCGATTTTCTGGTCCCATCTGTTTTAAAGCTTTCTGAATAATTGACGACAGGTTTGTCGGCCTCTGAAACCAAGGCTTTAGGGTTAATGATATATGTCTCTCTTTGAAAAATGGAGAACTCTGCTTGTGAAGTGTCTTCTAATGCTGAGTTTTGTGTTACTGTTTGATCTCTTTCTTGACTTTCAGTTGAGTGTCTTTGTATTCCTTGTAGATCAGACTTGAATCTGTGCTTTCCAGCTATTTTTTGGTTCCTGATTTCCAGTGGTTTTGCATGGATTCTGTCTTCTAAGTCAATTTTTACTTGTGTGTGGTCTGTATTATGTGTTTCGTAGTCTCGGTTGTCTCTTTTTAGGTGCATATTGAGCATTTCTGACTCGTTGTATATGTCGTCACAGTATGAAGTGATTCTTTGTGATTGGATTTTAAATTCTTCTTCTGGGAGATCTGAATCATCATTTTCTAATTCGCAATCCATGTTCGTTTCTTCTAAATCGGTACAAATCTCCACCTCTGTTGTGAACGTAATCTCTGTATTTTCTTCACTCTCCTCATCCCATTCCCGAACCACAATGTAGTCATGAAATGACACCGTTTTATTGTTAAACCTGTTCACGGGCCTCCCGTTGGGCCGCAGTGCCAGATAATTGCGTCTTGGTTCCCGTAATGATTTGTTGAAGGTAATTGATGGTAAATTCACAGATGATGATGGAGGTGGTTCCTCTATTTTGGTGTAGATGCCCTGTTTGCCATAGAAAGGTGAGGCGGAGTGGTCGTACTCACTGAACACCTCGTTGTGATATGAGAACGTTTCCTCCACTAAAGTCATCGGTTGGCTCTGGTTCATCTGTCAGAGAAAAACTGTCACTCAGCTGGATTTACAGTTGCTTCCCTGAAAACATTTCTATCGTTTAAAAGCACAAATGCACAAGGGTTGCTATGGGAAATTTGAAGGTGCACTGAGTAATATTGTCCTTATTTTAAGGAGATTTAAAATGATGCACACTACTATTCAACACTGAATGTATCTACAGTTTCCACAAAAAATATTAAGCATAATAAGAATTTTTTGCTGAGCAGCAAATCAGCTTATTAGAATGATTTCTGAAGTATCATGTGACACTGAAGACTGGAGTTATTGGATTTTGCTTGTGTGTGATGCAGCATGTACACTGGTAGGTGTATAAATTCCAAGACCACTGATACTGTATATTTGCCAGAATTGAACAATATGGGATATCTGGGATACCACATCAAATAGTGTCTGATCTGACACTCTCTGTGACTCATATAGAACTGCTTTAATCAATATTCTCGGTTTAATAACAAAACAGTCAGTCTATGCTTTAAGAAACCATTCTATTTCCACTTTTTACCTAAATGAAAATAAAATGAGGTTCACTAAGGGAATGCAATAACATTAACTCACCATCCGGAACCATCTCAGACACTAGACATGGAATATTAAGAAATGCAAAAAGATTAATTTGGAGACTTGTTTTTTTTAAGTGTTCAAAATTTTTCAAAATTGTTAAAATATTCTTTTTGGTGATGCAAAGCTGAAATTTCAGCATCATCACTCTAGTATTACATGATCCTTCAGAAATCATGAATTATTCCAAACTAAAAATTATTGAAAAAAATTATACATAAATGCTGCTCTTTTGAACTTCCATAAAATTATTAAGCAGCACAATTATTTTCAACGTTAATAATAATAGTCAGAAATGTTTCTTGAGGAGCAAATCAGCATATTAAAATGATTTCTGAAGGATCATGTGACACTGAAGACTGGAGTAATGATGCTGAAAATTCAGCTTTGCATCACAGGAATAAAATTACATTTTAAAATATATTCAAATAGAAAACAGTAATTTAAAACTGTAATATTATTTCACAATATTACAGTTTTTACCGTATTAAATTTTTTTTTTTTCAATTTAAACCGTTGTGTAAGAAGCTCAAAGTTGAAGTTGTTATATAGCTCTGTTTCTTATTTTTTTTGTTTCTTAATTCGTTTGGAACATATGGATAATATGCAGTCTCTAACATGTCTGTTGTGTATGTTGCATGAATATACAGTTGTGCTCATAAGATTACATGCCCCTTGCAGAATATGCAAAATGTTAATAATTTTAACTAAATAAGAGGGATAATGAAAATTGCATGTTATTTTTATGTAGTACTGTCCTGAATAAACTATTTAACATAACAGATGTTTATATATACTCCACAAGACAAAATAATAACTGAATTCATAAAAAATGACCACGTTCAAAAGAATCTTAATAATCTGTGTTGTTTCCTGGATGATTCATGATTGTTTTTCTGTGTTGTGATAGTTGTTCATGAGTCCCTCGTTGGTCCTGAGCAAAAGCTCCTGCACATTCTTTGGTTTTCCAGCATCTTCTGCATATTTGAACTCTTTCCAACATTGACTGTATGATTTTGAGATCCATCTTTTCACACTGATGGCAACTGAGGGACTCATACACAGCTATTACAAAAGGTGGAAACATTTACTGATGCTCAAGAAGGCAACACAATGCATTAAGAGCCAGAGGGTGTAAACTTTTGAACAGGATGATGATGTGTAAATTTTGTTTAATGATCATATTTTTTTCATTTGGTACTGCACTTAAGAAGCTACATAAATACTTAAATGTTTCCCAGAAGACAAAATAAGTACAATTTACCCTGATCATCCCATTCAAAAAGATTACACCCCCCAGCCCCAGCTCTTAATGCATTGTGTTCCCTTCTTGAGCATCAGTAAACGTTTTCATCTTATAAATAGTTATGAGTCCCTCAATTGTCCTCCATGTGAAAAGATGGATCTCAAAATCATAGTCACTGTTGGAAATATGTTGTTCAAATATGCAGAAAATGCTGGAAAACCAAAGAATGTGCAGGAGCTGGAGGATTTTTCTAAAGAACAGCAGGCAGTTGAACTGCTCAGGAACAACAAGGGACTCATGAACAACTATCACAACACAGAAAGACAGTAGTGGATCATCCAGGAAACGTCATGCAGTATTAAGATTCAAGGGTATGTAAACTTTTGAACTGGGTCATTTTTATAAATTCAGTTATTGTTTTGTCTTGTGGAGAATATATAAACATCTGCTATGCGAAATAGCTTATTCAGGACAGTATTAATAAATAAACAATAACATGCAATTTTCATAATCCCTCTTCTTTTGTTAAAATTATTAACATTTTGTATATTCTGCAAGGGGCATGTAAATTTATGAGCACAATTGTATCTTGTCTTACCACATTAGGGTGTCTGTTGTCAGCCACACTGGTCCGGATGACATGATCCCGCTTCTCTCTGATCATCTGTATGCACCGCACCAGTGTAAATAAGGTAAAGGCCAGCAGGATCAGAAACACCCCTGCCACGCCCTCTGCCCTGCCCACTGTCTCGCTGCTATACACATGCCCCGCCCCCAAAGGACCCTGTGGAACTTATACAATACATTTGTTTATTATTTATTATATGTTTAGCCATGTATTGTCATTATACACTACCAGTCAAAAGTTTAAAAAATCTTCAAATGTTGCTGAAATATCCTCTTATGCTCACCAACGCTGCATTTTTTAAAATCAAAAATAAAATAATAACAGTAATGTTGTGAAATATTATTACAATTTAAAATAACTTTCTCCTATTTGAATATATTTTAAAACCGGTTTAATACCTGTGATGCAAAACTGAATTCTTAGCAGCCACTACTTCAGTCTTTGTTGTCACACACTATCCTTCAGAAAACTTTTGACTGGTAGTTTATGTTGTGGCAAGCTTTGCACAAACAGTGCTCACGTCTAGTTTGTTGCACACATTAAAAGATTTTTATTTTATATATTTGTATATTCCTAATTAAGATATCATCCAGAGAGTTTGAAGATTTTCGAGTACCTTGTTGACCTTTCTGAAGAACTTCCACATGCAATGCAGCTTTAACAGTGTCTCCTGATTCCAGGTCAGTGGCTAGAACCTGCAACACAGTCATCAATTGTCTTATTTCAGACATTTTTGAGAATAGTACTGGAATATTGTTCAGATTCTGCCTATAAAAAATTTGGTGGTTAATCAATTTTCACTCTGAAATTACAAGCAAATTTCACAAATAATTACAAAGAGAAGGTAATTAACATATTTAATTAAATGTGAAATTTTGAAGTAGAAAGACTGAAGTAGTATTTTTAAAAATCATAAAGTGTATTTATGTAGTCTTATGTCATACCTCTAGGAAATATTTGTGACCGGGGTGTAGCACGTTGGTTTTAGCGATGAGCAGTCCTTCTTGTGTAATGTAAAAGAGCTGAGAGCTGTTGTGTTGGGAGTTTAGAGAATACTGCAGTCTGGGATTGAAGCCCTTTAACCCACAAACAGAAACATAACTCCATATTTCATGCAATGAATGTCAAACCGGTGTCTTTGTGATGTTGACACTGGGGTGTTACTGTTGTATGGTTTTGTAATGTTGTGATCTTGTTGCGTCACGTACGTCAGTGAAATCTTGATCCGTGGCCTCCAGGATAAGTAATTTGTTGCCGTATGTCATGACGAGCGAGGCAGGATTTGCGCTCTCGCTGACAAAACCACGGTATGTTGAACGACTAAACTGTGGCGGAAACCTGTTTTCTGCTAGGACCCTCACCAGAACTGTGGCTACTGCATATTTCAGAGGGTCATCCGTCTGAGCTGCCTGAGCAGAAACATCACAATGATTTCAAAAAGAAAAAATCTTTTATTTTTTCCTCTTTTTATGAAAATAAAATGTTCATTACATAATTGTTAATTTTTTTTACAAATTTTACACATTTTTGGTCTTTACTCTCAGACGCACCATAACACGCAGTCTCAGTGTCGGGATCAGCAGTCTGTTCTCCACACGTCTGGTTATCCTCACCTCTCCAGAATTACTGTCAATGACGAATCTGCCATTATCTGCCCCTGTATTACAGCAGACACACATATATAATCAAAATTAGTTTCTTGTTCCAGGAGTTTGCTAAGGTTCAATGGCAGAGGAAGGAGAAGCACCTGACAGGATGGTGTACTTTACTGGTGTTCTGAGACCCTCATCTCCATCCACAGCTTGAATCGGACCCGGAAAGAAATCCAAGACAATGTCCTGAGTGACAAATAAACAGACGATAAGAAGGAATCAGATATGTGTACATTCCATGGGCCAGTAAAATCTTTTTAAAGAAATTAAAAAAAAGTTTTTCCTGCAAGGATGTATTAAATGTATCAAAAGTGGCAGTAAAGACTATATATATATATATATATATATATATATATATATATATACAAACGATTTCTACAACACCAATTCTAGAAAAGTTGGGATGTTTTGTGAAATGCCATAAAATCAATAATAAGTTATCTGTTCATTCTCTTTAACCTTTATTTAATTGACTAAAGTACAAAGAAAAAAAATCCAATGTTTTAACTGACCAACTTAATTTTATTTTGTAAATATAAACGAATTTTGATTTTGATCGCTGTTAATTACAATGTTTCATTGTTTGGGAATTGAGGATACTAATTGTTAAAGTTTTGCAAGCTAAATTTTTGTCCAATCTCGTTTGATAAAAGACTTCAGATGCTCAGCAGTCTGTGATTGCTGTTGTCTGATTCTCCTTTTCTTGACTGGTCATACATTTTCAATAGGAGACCTGGACTGCAGGTAGGCCGGTCTAACACATTCGCTCTGAGTCTACGGAACCACGCTGTTGTAGCACATGCAGAATGAGAGCTGGCATTGCCTTGATCTAATAACCATGGACTTCCCATGAAAGATATCATCTTGATGGCAGTATATTTCTCTGTACAATCCCAATATATGCCTCCATGCCACATTTGCCAGTCACTCATGCTGTTGCACCCCCATACCATGACAGATGTTTGCTTTTGCTTCTGTCACTGATGAAAGTCTGGATGGTCCCTTTGGTCTTTGGGACTGAGAACTCTAAATCCATTTTTGCCGGAAACAAGTTGAAATGTGGACTCATCTGAGCACAGCACACCTTTCCACTGTCTTTTTGGCTGTCTGAGATGAGCTCTGGCCCAGATAACCCGGCGGCATCACTGCATAGAATTGATGTAGCTTTCTCCTAGAGTAACAGAGATTCAAGTTGCATTTCTTGATGCAGCAGCAGACTGTGTTAAGTGACAGCAGTTTTCTGAAGTACTCCTGAGCCCATGTGGCTATATTTAACACCACAGCATGATGGTTTCTTATGCAATGCCATCTGAGGGCTCAAAGGTCAAGCACATTCAACTGAGGTTTCCTGCCTTGTCCTACATGTACTGTGATTTCTCTGGATTCCCTGAATCTTTTCACAATATTACGAGTGGTAGTTGGTGAAAGATCTACATTTTTAGCAATTTTGCATTGTGAAATGTGATTTTTGATTTGTTTGACACTTCTCTCATGAAATTTGGCAAAAAGTGATGAGCCATGATCCAGCTTTGCTTGCAAAGACTGAGATGCTCCTTTTATACCCAAACATGATACCCTGACCTATTACCAATTCGCCTGCTTACTGTGACCTGTTTCAGAACAGTTTAACGTGGATATTCTATAACCTTTTCACTTTTATTTTGCCTCTGTCCCAACTTTTTTGGAGTGTGTTGCAGCCATCAAAATCAAAATGAGTTCATATTGACAAAATGCACTTACAGTGCATTCAGTGAAAACTTTGGAATTTTTTTTGTCAGTGCATGTAGTTTGCCAATTAAATAAAAGTTAAAGAGAATTAACAAATCACAGATACTTGATTTTATTGCATTTTACAAAACGTCCCAACTTCTCTGGAATTCATTGATGATACAGTAATAAGAAATGTTTTTAAGCAGCAAATCAGCATATTAGAATGATTTCTGAAGGATCATGTGACACTGAAGACTGGAGTAATGATGCTGAAAATTCAGCTTTGTATCAGAAATAAATTACATTTTAAAATATATTCAAATATAAAATTATTCTTTTAAATTATAATAATATTTCACAATATTACTGATTTTACTGTATTTCAAGTAAATGCAGCCTTGGTGAACGTAATAGACATCCAAAACATTAAGATGTCTTTATATATTCACAGGGTTTACCTGCTCGTTCTCTGTGATGTTGGCGGTGTACAGAGGATTGGCGCATATGCGGTTGCTGTGATTGGCTGAGAGAAGAGTGCAAGGCTGGAATTGTGGGTACTGGTCGTCCCCATCTATCACATTGATGATTATTGTTGCCGTTGTGTTGTAATGCTCATTTGTGTTCGTCTCCTAAAGCCACATCAATATCCGAGTAAATAACAGTTCAGTTTTTTCTCACATTTTTTTATCATCACCAAACAAGTATGTATTTTCTGTATGTGTTACCACTGCATAAAGAGTCAGTCGGAGCTGAGTTTTGATCTCATAGTCCAATAACTTGTTGAGAACCACTTTGCCACTGTTGGGTAAGTCCACTCGAAAATACCTGGCATCAGGCTGGAAATACACAAACACAAGTCCACAGATTATCAAGCCGATATACCATAAGAAAAGGTTAAAGGGATAGTTGACGGTAGCCATTGACTTCCATAGTATTTTTTTTCCATGGAAGTCAGTCACTACTGTTTCACTCAATGGTTACCAACATGCTTCTAACTGTCTTCTTTTGTGTTTAAGAGAAGAAAGAAACTCATACAGGTTTGGAGCAACTTAAGGAGGAGTAAATGATGACAGAATTTGGGTGAACCTTCTCTTTAAGTCAAAAGAGGCTGCAGTAGGGCTAGCAGAAGGTTTCTACTGTGGATTTTGTGGATCTGATGAAATGTTTTGTTCACCTACTGATGTTTCATCGATGACATATGTGAGTGTGTCTCCATCAGCATCTGTGGCCTGGACTGTAAACACTATAGAGTTCACCGCTGTCAACTGAACAAACACATCAAACAAACAGCAGAAGATGGGAGAAAATCTCAGGGATGGAGAAAAATGTTGGAAAAAATAATTTAAATATATGCTTATACACGCAATATGCTGCTCAAAAGTTTGGGACTTGAAAGTTTGTTTTTGAAAGTCTCTTATGCTCACCAGGGCTGCATTTATTTGATCAAAAATACAGTAAAACAGTAATGTTACAGTAATATTGTGAAATATTATTACAATTTCAAATAACGGTTTTCTATTTTAAAATGTAATTTATTCCTGTGATGCAAAGCTGAATTTTCAGCATCATTACTCCAGTCTTCAGTGTCACATTATCTTTCAGAAATCATTATAATATGCTGATTTGCTGCTCAAGAAACATTTCTTCTTATTATTTTAAATATTGAAAACAGTTGTGCTGCTTCATATTCAAAAGAATAGCATTTATTTGAAATAGGAATCATCTTTATATGTCTTTACTGCCACTTTTGATCAATTTAATTGATGATGAATAAAAATATTAATAGAAAGAAAGAAATAATTAGTATTGACCCCAAACCTTTGAACAATAGTGAATGTCAATACACTACACACAAAGAGAATGTATGTTGTGTTTTGTTTTGTTTTACCTCGCTGAGCTGCAGAGGTTGAACTGATCTTTGTAGGAACTCGGGTTTGTTGTCATTCTCATTCAGAACCTCTACCAAGATCCTGTGTTCAGCCTGACAGCAACATAATTTTTATTTGACAAGTGAAAATTGGATTGATAAATCCAGTTTTCTAAACGGATACTGCTGTGCGTCACAGATTATTCAACTTACCTGTAGGGCTTTATGTTCGTAACACCTTACAGTTGCTGTTAAAACTGAGCCATGTATCTGTAATATCATTATAGACAAATCATATTAACAGTTTAAACAAAATCATGACAGTGTAATAGCATGCATTTAACGATTTTTTGGTTACACTTTATTTTAAGGTGTAATTCTCGCTATTAACAAACCATTAACTACAGATTATTCAATTTACCTGTAGGGCTTTATGTTCGTAACACCTTACAGTTGCTGTTAAAACTGAGCCGTGTATCTGTAATATCATTATAGACAAATCATATTAACAGTTTAAACAAAATCATGACAGTGTAATAGCATGCATTTAACGATTTTTTGGTTACACTTTATTTTAAGGTGTCCTTGTTACAGTGTAATTATACATTTAAGTACTGAGTAATATTAATTAACTACATGCACTTACTATATGGGTAGGGTTAGGATAAGGGTTTGGTTTAGGGATATTTATTGAATGTAATTATGCATAATTTATTGTTATTATACTACAGTAAGTACATGTACTTGTAACAAGGACACCTTAAAATAAAGTGTTACCGATTTTGTTTTATGTTACCTCTCTATCAATAATCCTAGTTGATGTTGAGATAAAACCAATCCAGATAAAACCAATCAGCATCTTTTCCAGAAAGGTTTAAGCGCATATGATTGGATGATGGCTGTGCAGTGAAACTGAGGTTGGCAATAAAAGTTCCCATCAGGCTGTTCTCTTTTACTTTGGCTAGTTGATGTTGAATTCAGTCTAATGGTTCTTCCCTCCAGATAAAACCAATCAGCACCTTTTCCAGAAAGGTTTAAGCGCATATGATTGGATGATGGCTGTGCAGTGAAACTGAGGTTGGCAATAAAAGTTCCCATCAGGCTGTTCTCTTTTACTTTGGCAAACACGTCATGCCCATCGTCACAATTGCTTGCTGTCAAAAATAGACACATTATTTATTTAAATAACATTTTTCTTATATTTCTGCTTACAGTCTGCTGTAATGTAAAATGTTGGTTGATTTCCATGTCTGGTTGATGGTAAATTGCACATTTATCTGATGATGTTTTAATTAGTCAATTATTAGATCATGTCTGATGCATTACAAGGAGCTTGTTGTTCAGCAAAGGTCGGACAGATTAGTTTGACTGGATTGTTGCCTGGATACTGATTTGTTCTTAATTTTCTGTGGCGCACGGATTGGAATTCCGTAATTCCGTAATTCCCTGCTCAAACAGAAGAAAATTCTTTCAGAACTGTATTCGCCTGTTGTACTCAATATTTAGCTGTGTGAGGTCAATTGAAGTTGTATGGATGCATGCACGTCAAATGTGTGTGTGTGCGTGTGTGTGTTTTGTTTTTTGTGTGTGGTCTGTCTCTGTGTTTGTGTTTATACCAATTACAGAATGCCGGCTGACCGCAGAATATAGCTGGCAGAATATTAGAATCTTCCACAGTGGCTGTTCACTGAAGATCAACCTCAAAACCATCTCTCACTGACAGGATAAAAAACAGGTATGTTAAAAATGACATATTGCATTACTGTACTGTATTATTATGAATTGGCTAATTTAGCTCAAGAGAAGGAACTGGCTTAAATGGACCTAAATGCAGCCTGGGAATATATTATTGCTTTTATGTTTAGAAGATCTGGAGTAACATGACCTTTAAATGTTTTTTTAGCAAACAGCCCTGCTCATTTAAGACCCATAAATCTTGTAAGGAAGTTGTCAGCAGACAGATAAGCCTTCTTAAGTGCAAACACCCAAACACACACTCTTACTTACACTGTGCTATTTTAGCTAACTAAAACTGTGCTTATTTAGTTTTAAATAAATGTTAACTGAAATAAAATATAGAAAAAAGCATTAAAAATCTCCAAAAAATGTCAGCTAGTTGCCAAGGCAACATTCCTTATTTTAATTTAGTTAAACGTGATGTACTAAAATAATTAAACTGAAGTAAAAATGAATACAAATATAAAATAAAAATGACTAAAAATAACAAAAATACTCCGCAAAATTACTAAAACTTAAAAAAATTGCAAATGAAAAAATATGACTCAAAATATTATAAAAAAACTATAATAGTATCTCAGTTATACAAAGATAGTACTGTGCACAACATGCAGCATTTTTCTTTAAATTTTGTATGCATATTCATTCAAATGACATCCTCTAATTGAAATCTGGAGTTATTGTTAGAATTGTATTTATAAAATATGAAACATTTGCTAATATTTCACATTATCAGGAGTGTTCATTTAGCTCTATCAAACTAAATCAATACAAATTGACTCTGCATCCTTATATTTCAACATTTGGCTTATAACTGGAATATTTTGGATCCCACATGACTTGTTTTAAGCAACAGAAGAGGATTAAAAGTGAATTAAAGACTGAAAAAATCTGAAAAATAATCACATAATTATATAAAACATTTATGTTTCCACCATTGTGTCAATGTGAAGACAAACACTCGTGCTAAGATGTGTGAACATGCACACAGATCTTTTAAAGTTATGTTTGCCACCAGTTATACAAGACTATTACACAAGTCATTTGGAGCATCTCACTCTCTCTTATACAGAAGTTAAGACAAGCCAAAAATAGACTTCAGGACCATTTGAGCTCACAAAACCTGGTCATGCTTTGTTCTCTTATTATTTTGATTATGCACTATTGCATTTGAGACAAAGACAAGAAAGCATGTCATCCTACCTGTCCCATCTAACTGTTCTTCAGGTCCAGATGTCCAGATTTTCTCTCCAAATTACATTATTACCATCCACAGAACTCTTTATTTTGTATGTGACTGTGTAAAAGAGAGTTCGAGTACAGAGTATGTCTGTGATTTGTGTATGAGAGTCCACTGCATGTCAGTGTTTGGATGAGCTGCGAGCGGTGGATTAGTCCGAGGTTTAGTGCTCAAACTCACTGGATCAGAGCCAAGTTAAGAGGTCAAAACAAATGCCTCTGCTGGGTCTAACCATCATCCCAGGTCTAACCAATAGCATCGCTTCACTTCTGGCCAATCAGATAACAGTATTCTAAGACGGCCAGTATACTAACCTTTAAGGAAAACTGTGTCATCACCAATATGCATATACTGTACTGCATAATCAAGCAAATACAGTGACATACAAATGCCTGGGACCACACTGAAAATCTGGGATTCCAAATCTGGAAATGAACAGAAATGTTTGAATAGAATTGATTGAAATAACTATTATAAATATTTAAAACTGCCCAATTTCTAGATCTTCAATCTAATGTGAACCCAAGTCAAATTCATCATAATTTTTGTTTCAACTTTCATGTTTCATTTATGTTTCTAATATAATTTTTCATGACAAAATGTAAAATAAATTTGAAAACAAATTTTCTGTAGTGGTTTCAGACTTTGAATATAGATAGATAGATAGATAGATAGATAGATAGAGATTATTAGATAGATCATAGATGATAGATAGATAGATAGATAGATAGATAGATAGAGATTATTAGATAGATCATAGATTATTTTACATTAAATGGGGAAAAAATGTCATTAATGTTACATTTCTTAATGTTTCTGAACTGTAAGAAAAAAACCTAGATAAACAGAAAAATAGATAACATCCTGGTAGAAAATTACTGAAATTTAAACACTTTTAAAAATCACTAAATTTATTTAGCCTATATTTCCTTAGATCCGTAAAGCACGCAATGAAATGCATAATTCAAAACACGGGTAAAACACCTGTAAAAAAAAAAAGAAGAAAAAAAAGGAAAAATTCCATCATATTAACCCAGAACATTGGGCCGTATTTTTAGAGACTTTTGTTAGAGTGTGTACTGTATGTCACACAAATGTTTTCAGGATCCTGATGGTAAAGTGTAACAGCCTGTGTCTTGTGTTAATCTGGCCTATTTTTGTCTCATCCTACTGTATACCTTCTATGCTTTAATAAACCCTGACAGAGAAGCACTTGCACACACACACACACATACATAATAGAGTTGACTTGGAAGCACACTGTAAATTAAGGCAAATAGAGATTAGGAGGCTGAAATAGTGTCCTCGTTTTAACCAATAAGACATCAGAAACAAAGGTCATCTGAGTGCTCTTTTACACCAATGACATACTTTATGAAACTAATACTTACAGACACAAACACCAATATAAATGATTTTTTCCCCTCTAAATCGAGGGTGGGAAAGTTAAAAAAAATGACTTGTTAATCTAGTTATAAAAAAAATCCAAGATGTACACGAGTTTAGTTCTTCATCTGAACAGATCTGGAGAAATGTAGCATTACATCACTTGCTCAATAATGGATCCTCTGCAGTGAAAGGGTGCCGTCAGAATGAGAGTCCAAACAGCTGCTAAAAACATCACAATAATCCACAGTCCATCAGTTAACATCTTGGGAGGTGAAAATCTATGTGTTTGTAAGAAACAAATCCATCATTGAGCTGAACTTCAATTGCTTACGGCAAATATGAGTCCTGAAGAAACTATTCCTTTATCTGACCGATCAACTCAATTTCAAAAGAGATAGTTCACACCTCAATTTCACGGCATAGAAAGATTGTTCACTTATATAAATTCAGGGTTATTTTTGTATGTTTGTTTTTGGCTCCTTTGCCTTTGAATACCATTTTTTTGTATATACTATGGTACTTTGATAAATACCATGGTACTGAAACTACTAGAAAAGAATGTAAGGGTATAGATTATTATTAATTTAGAAGTTAAAATGTATATTACTTCACATTTTTATTACCTGTATGATATCATATCATAATTCGTATTTAATCGTTTTTGAATGCACATGATCTGTTGAGCATTCCATAATATTTGTATGACCTATTGTTAGACATTTTGTGTTAATTAAACTGTTTTGTTCTTCACTAAAAGTTGAGGACTTAAGGCGTTCTAGCAGCCCAGAAAACCGGAAATGTTCAACCGAAAGTCGAAAGTCTAGTTTTTTCTATCGGCTGCAGAAGAAGAGGAGGATCAGAAAAACACCGATAACAGGAGAGAGCTGCAGTCTCCTCCGACTGTCACATTTACCGCGTTCATTTCACTCGCGGAAGACGGAAAAGAACGAAACTTTGCCTCGTTTTGTTTGGAGGCGACAGGAAAACCTCGAGCCCTCCTCCAGCCAAACAAACGAAAACAAGTCCAGATGTTTCATGTCTGAGGGTCGCTGTCATACGAGAACAGACCAGAGGACTCATCCCGCTCTTCATCCGAGATCTCGCTTCATGTATTGATTTTTTCTTTTTCTTTTAATGTATTTGTAATCATTTTCTTCAAGTTTTCTCTGAATAATGAAAACGTTATTTTTCCTTCTGAAGATTTGAGGCAGCACTAAATTGGTCTGGCTGGTGAGAATGGAGCTGAAGGCTTTAGTTGGAGGTCTTTTCCTGAGTTTGCTTGTTCTCTGGAATGTTTGTTACTGTGTTCAATCTCATCAGGACGCGACCGAGACCGGTGAGAGCAGCTGTCAATCAAACACATGATACATTGATCAATATTGTTATATTGATGTGTGCTGCTGCTACATTCTATCACTGCTGCGCTGAATTAGACATGGCAAAAGAAACACACACTAAATAAATAAACAGTATTTATTAATATTTATTTATTCATAATTTTTCGACTACATGGAATATTTACACTTTTAAAAATCACTAACTTGTCACACTAGGACTGTTTAGTGAACTGCACAAAAGCTGAAGTTTGTTTGTTTATTTATTTATTTATTTATTTTATGATCAGCATTTTTATTCAGATTTAGTTTCACATCAGAAACATATATCACAATTCACAGTTCCAGAGAACTATGTACAAACAGATGCCATGAAGCTGTCCACTTGTACCAAAGGAGAGGAAGAAAAATAAAAGAAATAAAATTCAGATATGCATAGCAGTAATGTCAACTTTCCAGCCTATCTAGCAACATCACAGCAATATTTGCCCAACTCCGAATAGTGTTGTCTTTTGCGCCGTTGAGCCTGGCAGTGGTACCTTCCAGCAAGGCAATGTCTCTGAAGTATGATAGCCAGGTAGAAGTTGTGGGAATGGATGGTTCTATCCATAACTTCAAAATAGTCTTTTTGGCAGCAGTACTTGCAGCTGATAAGGTCCTTTTTTGATGAGCATTCAGCTGGAGAATGGAATTGTCTAACAATAGAAAAAGCAGGGGTATTTATTATTTTTTAATGAAAAAAGAAAAGAACGTGATGACGTTATATGGCACCTAGTGTAAACATATAAATATGACTCTTATAAATAGCCTATGCCTGAACTCATACCATAAATATTTACATTGAGTAAGTGAATAAAGATTTTTTATTTTTATAACTTTTTAACAATTTGTCCCTAAAAATATAGCTAGTAAGAAGCATCTAAATTAGAACATCTTATTGGCTTCTATTGTTCCAAAGCTTTTTATGATTATCAAAAACTAATCCCACCCCTTTTTTGCATTAGATTAATATCTAAAAATGCTCAAATTCATAATTAATTAATTATAATTATGATTACAAATTAATCCCACCCATAAAATGAAAACTAAATTGCATTATAATAATAACAACAAAAAATGATCAATTCCGCATTTATCATTATCATTATCACAAACTAACTTAACCCTCAATAAACATATTTTAAATTAGAATAATAAATAAATATGTTACATTTTTATTATTATTTACTCACAGTTATGATTACAGACCAACCCTACCCCTAATCTTTTGCATCAAAAAATGTGCTCAATTTCCAAATTATTTTGACTTCAAGGATGTTCCCAAAGAGAGATTTTGATTCTGATTTTAGATTCAGACAGACAGTGCTGTACTCAAACCATAGCTAAGTAAAACATGCGCAAACACACTGAGCACACAAGCACTTCTCTCTCTGTTATCAGTGTCTCTGTTTGCCTCTATTTATCTGACAGTTTTTGATTTGCCCAGTGCAGGTACATTTCTGCTTGCCGGCTGTTTTTTTCCCCCTGAATTTGCAAATGACCATCTTCACTTCCACATAACATTTGTTTTGTCTTTCTGTCTCTGTCTAGTCTTTTAAGTTCCTATCTCTTATCAATTCAGTCTGATTTTATACAGAAATACCTGAGATATAGATTAAGAGTGTGTGTTTGTGCATGTGTAGAGCTGCGTTATCCTCAGGGAGCTTTGGAACAGTAAAGATCTGACAAGAAAAAGGAAGTCATTAAAGGGTTAGCTCACCCAAAAATGAAAATTAGCCCACAAATTACTCACCCTCAAGTCATCCTAGGTGTATATGACTTTCTTCTTTCAGACGAATCCAGTCAGAGTTATATTAAAAATTGTCTTTGTTCTTCCAAGCTGTTTAATGCCACTCAGCGGGTGTTGCATGCATCAGTCCAAAAGAAGTTAAATAATAAGCGCCCATCCATAAAAAAAGTGTCTCACACGGCTCCGGGGGGTGAACAAAGGCCTTCTGTAGTGAATCGATGTGTTTTTGTAAGAAAAATATCCATATTCAAAACGTAATAATCACTT
>NW_015539923.1:778502-784448 GCF_001515605.1 Sinocyclocheilus anshuiensis
TTGTGGGCTAATTTTCATTTTTGGGTGAACTAACCCTTTAAGAGCATTTTGCTCACTCACCATCATTGCTCTGCAGGGTTTTTCCCCCTCACATATTACTACTTGCATGCTTATGAACTGTCAAAAAGCCTTTAAATTTTGTACCGTTTCATCTGTATGATAGCAGATTCACTACCAGTTAACAGAATGAAATATTTGAGATTGCCTTAATATTTTTGAAAGAAATCTATTATGCTCACCAAGGCTGCATTTATTTGATACAATAAAAACAGTAACATTTTGAAATATTATTATGAATTACAATAATGATTTTCTATTTGAATATATATTAAAATGTAATTTATTCCTTTGATGTAAAGTGGAATTTTCAGCATCCATATTCCAGTTTTCAGTGTCACGTGATCTTTCAGAAATCATTCTGTGTGTTTAATTGATGCATTAAGTTGATCAAAAGTGACAGTAAAGACATTTATAATGTTACAGAACATTTCTATTTTAAATGAGCTGTTCTTTTGAGCTTTTTATTCCTGAAAAAAATGTATCGTGTATTTAAAAAAAATATTAAAAAACACAACTATTTTCAACAATGATAATAATGAGAAATGTGCCTTAAGCAGCAAATCAGCATATTAGAATGATTTCTGAAGGATCATGTGATACTGAAAACTGGTGTAATGATGCCAAAAATGTAGCTTTGTATCACAGGAATAAATTAAAATTAAAATTGTAATAATATTTCACAATATTACCGTCTTTACTATTTTTTGATCAAATAAATGCATCCTTGTTAAAAATAAGAGAATTCTTTCAAAAACATTAAAAAACGTAATTAAAAACCTTTTTGCTGGTACAGTTATGAAACTGTATCATATACTATTGTAATACCAGAGCTCTTGATGTATACCACGGTACTGAATGATTACCAGGCATACAGCATGTGGCTTGTTAATGTCACTGATGTAATTCTACATGTTTCTTCTATTAGTAATCAACCTCTTGGAGGCTCTTAACGTCACTCGCTCTACCCACGGGGTGTCTAAGGTCAAAGGTCGTGACCCAAAGACGCCGGCTTGGCGTTTCCGTTCCAACACGCCTCATCTCAAACTACCCCAGACACTTTTGGACTACCTCTTCAACACCTCACAGGGCGTCCTGGGTTTGCACCTGGTGGGCCGTCAGAGCAGAGGCTCGGAGGCCACCCTCATCTCCTTCACCTCCTCTACCTTCCTGCAGAATGGCGATCGCCCCCTGCTGGAGCTCGTCTCCAACACAAAAGCAGACAGGCTGCAGCTGGAGTTCAGGTCAGCGGACGGCATGCGGCCGGAGGTGCTAAAGTTGCCCGCCGGGAGTCCCTTTACGAGCAGAGGTTGGGTGAGGATGGCTCTGAGTGTGGAGCCCAGGCAGATGGTGCTGTATGTGGACTGCCAGGATGCCGTGGTGCTCAAACTGAAAGAAGGGGGACGAATCCTGACTCTGGACTTCCCACATGATCTGCAGGTTATCTTCTCCAGCACTGCAGGAAAAAAGGCCAGCAAGTTCAGTGTGAGTTTACTGATACAAACAAATATGTACCTACATGCTAGTGTATCTGGACACCTAAAAATTTGCCATTTTTTGACTTCTAATCAACTGATCCCAATGGAATTTTTAGTAAATTTATAAAGTCAGTTCTCCTCAAGTTCACACGGGTGTTGAGAATAACTACTGGTAAAGTTTTTCACAATAACTACACTATAAAGATTTGGTGTAGGAATTACTCTATTGGGTCATTCTGTGTCAAATCAACCAAATTTCAAAAACTTCCCAAGCTCAAATTTTTGATTCTGCTAATATTTTTTTCTGAAGAAAGATAAACGTATATAGTGATGAAAGCTAAAATATTAAATGTCATGGATGGATATCTACTAAGCAATCCACTGTTTTGTTGAAGGGGGTCAAAAGGCCATTTTTCACCTGAGATTCAGAGCCAAATTACAGGGGTGTAAAAATGACTTCAGCAAGATGGCACGTCATGGCAGCATCATAATTTTATTTTACACAAATTGGTAGGCCTGCTAGTAAAATCTGTTTACTTTAGCTGTCTTTGTTGCATTATGTGCCAATGGTGACCATTCAAAAATGGGGAAAGAACACTTTTCAAGTTTTTTCTCCAAAGTTTGCATGACTGTAACTCAAGAAGTTTTAGATATTGGTTCTTTCTTTACAAACTTTCCTTTTGGCATGTTCATTTTTAAGGCCCTATATAGTTCAGTTCCAGAGATATTGGAATTTCAATATGGCTCCAGGAGTAAAATGTTAATTTGCACAAATTTTCAGTGGTCAAAAACCAATTGTAGGTCACTTTGAGGAATGTCTGCAGAACAAATAATGTTGAAACCAGTGGTGTATAAAGTACCTGAAAGTCATACTCAAGTAAAAGTACAGATATCTTACCAGAAAATGACTTTGATAGAAGTTGAAGTCACCGTTTAGAATATTACTTGAGTAAAAGTCTTAAAGTATGTGATATTTATTGTACTTAAGTACAAAAATTATTTTTTTAATCCTAAACGTACTTAAGTATTGAAAGTAAAAGTACAAGTAAATGCAAAATGGAAAAGAAGCAAATAAATATATATATATAAAAACTGTTCATACACAGCTTGAGTAGCAATATTGTGTTCAGTTTTAACTCTTTCTTCCATTTTGTATTTTTGGTTAAGAATAAGAAGCACTTCACCCGATACTTAGTGTCTTTCATTCCAACATAAGAAAACATATCTGGAATCTGCATCTGAAATAACATTTAGGTGTATATACAGTTTATGTATCTCAGAGGGGACATGGATGCATTTAAACTGCAGTTACAGATGCATAAATAGGTCTAATGTTTTGTTTTTAACATAAAACGTTGAATACTGATATTTAAAATAATTTAAAACATGAAAAAAATAGTCGAAATGTGAAATCACCAGTAGGTGACAGCAAGTGACTGTTAATGAGTGAGTCATTGAGATTCAACCGATTCATTCAAACGACTGATTCATTCAGGAACAAAGCATTTGACTGTGTTAATGAGTGAATCACTGAATCATTTATTCAACCGATTCGTTCAAAAACCTGATTCATTAAATAAGTAAACACGGTCCAATTGCTCAGAGACGCAAAACAGTGCTGTGATCTTTGTTTGGAACAAGCAAAAACAAGCAATATTATGTCTAAAATGTATGTCACTTATTGCTTTACTGAACTTGTATAAGATGATTATTAAATGTGTTTATGCTGAAAAACTGTACTCTTTGTGTGATATAGATTAAGTTAAATATATTAAATTATATAAATATAAAAAGCATACAGAAACATTTTTGCCATCTACAATTTAGAATGCCTGGAATTTTGAGTTTTAATAGATAAATCAATGCGCGTGCACTCTGTGTGATTTGGTGAGCCTATAGCCTACTTGATAATGTCAGATCGCACATCATTACAACAACTCTTACCATATTATCGCAGACAATGCTGTATTGCACACCCCAGACTCGACTTGAGTGGAAAATAAATCACCCGTGGTTGTGTGCGCACTTGTTTGCACGTGAGCAAAGGTGTTTTTAGGAGTCTAAAAGCACCAGACCACTGATTAGTCAAACCTGCTTCCCTGCAGTCCGTGTTCTTCTGACTTCTGACTATTTTGTAGTAAGTAACGAATATGCTTTGGGAAAATGTATCGGAGTAAAAGTATACATTTTAATTAGGAAATGTAGTGGAGTAAAAGTTGGCTGAAATATAAAAACTCAAGTAAAGTACAGATACTCCCAAAAAATACTTAAGTACTGTAACAAAGTATTATTACTTCGTTACAATACACCACTGGTTGAAACTAGAAATGTGTCTCGTTTCCTTGTGTCAAAGCAACTGCATTGAACAGACCTGTCTGTGCCATAAATATTCTTTTTCCAAAGTTTGCGTGCCTATAACTGAAGAAGTATTAAAGATATTGCAATATAATTTTAGATTCTAATTAAGTTAATCTTCATTTTCAAAGCCCTATATCATTCAGTCCCAAAGATATGGGGCTCTCAATGAGACAGCCAATACTTATTTTAATTAAACCATAATGTCTAAAGAATAAATAATGTTAAAATTTTCCTCTATCTAAACAATATGCATTTGAGTGCTACAAATGCACTGAAATGGTCAATTTGAGGCACATTGCCTTGCTCTCTGTAGTCTGTTCATAAGATTTGAATCAGTTTCAGGGATATTTGGAAGAAGGGATTTTGTTCATTTTAACAGCTTCTGAAGCTACCAAGAGTTGAGATATGTAGTATCGTATCATGTTTGAAACAAATGTCACTCCTCATAGGAAAGTGAACAGCTATGTGGAAATGGTGGGGAAATATCCATTTTGGCACCAGATGGTGTATTTACAGCATCTATGGAAGAAAAAAACTGTTTGGTTACCAACATTCTTCAAAATATCTTATTTTTGTTTTGTTTTCAACAGAAGAAAAAATCCCAATGTTAATTTTTGAGTGAACTGTGCCTTTAAAGCATTCTACAGAGGTGATTGTTCTGGTGTTGTCATTGCTTATCTGTTTTACGACGTTATGGTCATGACTTTGCAATGGGTTGCCATGATTACAGAGTTCATTGTGTTCATGGTCACAGAACTGACTGTATGTGTTTTCTCATCGTTTCAGGGTGGTTGGCAGACAGCTGAACTCTCCACCAGGGCATATGAGAGGCGTCCGTGGTTCTGTGACAATGTAACAGGCATGAAAACAATAAAAACATTTAAACATCTGAACTACACATGCACATGAAAAAAAAAAACACACAGCAGAGCTGAAAATATAGGTCATACAGCTTCTTCTGATGTAAAGTTAGGACCCACAAGAGGGTTTGATTCAGGTTTATAGATATTTACATATGTTATGTTTTCTTTTTTGGCTATAGGTTAATGTCAGCTAGTGCATTTTTGGGGTGTAGTATTATTTTATAAGGGATATTTATGATTGTTTTCTGGGAACCTTATTACTTTTTTTGCCCTCCAATACTCATGGTGAATTTATGCTTCAGCATTATAGATCATATACTGATGTACACATCTTGAAATTTGTCCAAAATATTCAGGTTGAAAAAAAAGCATGTTTTTCATCACAATACACATTCATGTTTTATAATCTGTGTGTTTGCATGCATTTGTGTGTTTGTGGTTATTACAGACTCCCTTCCAGACACAGTCATTCCCATCAGTCCCACCGCAAACTATAACCTGGATATGATGCAAGATCAGGGAGACCGTGGAGATGGCATAGTATCAGCTACAAGATCCCCCACTGAATCAAACATGCGTCTTGGCCAACTGGAGAACAACCTGCATAACATCAAGACCATGCTGGACATGCTGAAGAGACAGGTACATTGGAAACGTATCTCCAATAGGCATGCTGGTGTGTCTGCACTTGGAAAAAAGGACTAGAAAGTACTGTGGTACTATCAATGTTTTTTTGGAAGTGAACCACGACCATATCAGGGTTTGTATAAGGGAAATGTACAATGATAGGCATGTGGTTTACAGTATTGAATTACCTTGGAGTACCATGTGAATGTCATGGTAAATTAATATGGTAATTATTTACCATAATAGTATATATGTCAAAGTGCTGTTGTTATCATTAACTAAAACGAAAACTATTAATTGATATAAAAGCTGAAATATAATAAAATGTCAATATTAGATTACAAATTTCAATTAAAAATATTTAATTATTGACAGCTAACTGAAATAAGTGATAAAATTACTAAATGAAATTAAACTAAAAATTAAACTAAAATTAAGCTAAATCCAAAATAAAATATAATCTATAAATATAAAAAAACCTAATAAAAAAGGACAGTACATACTGTATCAAATATATTATTGTTGGCAAACTAAAACTATTTACAAAATATAAACTGAAATAA
>NW_015539923.1:784720-789144 GCF_001515605.1 Sinocyclocheilus anshuiensis
TATCAGGCTCCTATGTTTAGGTTCAGTAATTTTACTTTAATGGCAATGTATAGGTCCTTTTCTATGCCATTAAATTGAAAGAACTGAACATAACTATAGGAGCCTTATAAAAATGGTAACTTTAGATGAAAATTTCAGATGGCACTTCTGAACTGAACTCTTCATGTATATATATATATACAGTGGGTACGGAAAGTATTCAGACATATATATATATAATTAGATGACAAAACAGAGATGCTAAAATGTTACCTTGCCAACTAATGGAAATAAATTTAAGTGTAGTCTAAGTCTAAAATTACTAACTGAAATTAAACTAAAACCAAAACTGAAATAAAATAAATTAACACTTTGTTGAGATATTTGTTTTTTAATTTAATACAAATGCCAAAAGCACATAACAAAGTGACTAAAAATGAAAATTAAAAATAAAAATAAAAGCTAATGCAAAATATATTTTGTAATACTTTTTTTAAGTGTGTCCTGCTGGATAAGTATACAAACAAGTGATTTTATACACACGTTTTAACAACTCTCTGTATGTATGTAGAACACGGACCTGCAGGCGAGAGTTGACTACCTGGAAACGTGTGAGTGTTCGAAACGGAATTGCGTGTGGGAGGGACGTGAGATGGATGAGGGGTCCCGCTGGTCTCCTGACAGCCGCACTGTCTGTTACTGCACCCATGGGAAAGTTCAGTGCAACCGCTTGAATGGTGAGTAATCTAACATCCATTACATCAGCATTAGGAATCAAAACACACAATAATTAATTACAGCATACATACTCATTAACCATCTAAGCTTTAATCAGCAAGCCAATCATCAAACCATAGATCGGGGGAATTTACATGCACGCCACAAATGAAAATAATGAATCGCATTACACAGATTTATTTATTCTTCATAGAGACTGGTTTTCCCTAAAGTCTTAATCTGTCTGCATCTATCTGTAATGCCAAGTGGCTTAAAATTGATTTGCACTGGTGCACCCCAGTATAAAAACATAAAATAGACATATTCTATTTTGCTTTTATGGTCTGTTGTAGGACAGTTTGATGTATTCAATAAAATGAGTCTTTTTTTGGCACAGAAAGGTGTGATGATTTAATGTGTGTGTGTACTTGTCACACATGCTATGTGCAAATGCCTCGTCACGGTGTGTCACGAATCCTGTCCATGAGCTTCCATCCACTTGCCACTAGAGGTCGCCCTCCCATTATATTGACTCACACCACACAGACTATTACACATCACTCTGGACTACATTTCCCATGCTCCATTGCGCTAATCACAAGCTCACTAGTGATGGGAAGTTCGGATCATTTTACCGACTCGGACCTTTGAGTCTCGTTCAGCAAAATGAACGAATCTTTTTTCGAGTCATTTCGTTCATTTTAGCAAAATATAATTAAAATGTTACGTGTTACTTCCCTAATACATCTACTACTTACGCAAACGTTGATCACACTACAAACAATACAAAACTGCTATAAGAAACAGAAAAGATTAATTCAGTGTTTACCTGGGTCTTCAGTCTATGATTAGCTCGCCTCACCTCTTATCTGACAAGTCTTCAGTTTGAGTCGTTCATTCATCACGTGACAGCCCCATAAGTTTAACCAATGCAGTCTGAGCCGGAAAGAGAATTGATTAGTTCATCTCTCGTGTCTTTCGAATCGTTCGTTCTTTTGTCACGTGACGTGACAGCATTGGATAGAGAAATTAGTTAATTTACAAGCTAAGAAATTAGTTAATTTACATATATATATATATACAGTATATGTCACATTTATGTTCTGTTTCTGTTTAGATTTCCCTGTGTTTCTGTTCTTCCTGCCAGTGACCTAGTTTTCCTGTGTTCCCTGATTAGCTCATTAGTTTCCACCTGTGTTGATTATTCATCTGATTCGTTCCCTTTGTTTGGTTCTTGCTTATAAGCCCTCAGTTCTCCCTTTAGTCTTGATCCGTTCTCCGTCATGTTTAGTTGTGTTATCATCGTCTCCTGGTTCCTGAGTTGTTTAAAGTATGTATGTATATAATTTATATATTATATACATGAATTTCAGAATCCCACTGACCTCGTTGACCCCACTGACCCCACATTACGTGAGAATGCATTTCATTTCTGTTAACATCTCATTTTCAGACATCAGATATCTAGTACAGTCTGGAGTCACTCATGAATACTCTGACATCTTTATAGTTCATATTGTAGATAAGATTGGATCTGATGCGGGTAGGAAATACGCTTGCAGACAAACACACACACCACACACACACACACACACTTTTACCTGCTGTGGTTCATCTGAAATGCTTATCTCAGATTGTGTCCATAGGGGTTTCGTTCCAGTGCAATACAACTTGTGTATGTCTCTGATTGCAGAATGCAGCTTTCATGGCGATATCTATAGCAATGGTGATGTCTTCAGCCCAGACGACTGCAACCGCTGTTCATGTGAAGTATGAAATCTAAAAGATTTGGTGTTTGATCTTCACTCGTGTCCTTCTCTCCTGCTGGCATGTCTTGTGCAACTGTGACATAGTTTTGTGTGTGTGTGTGTGTGTGTGTTTATTTTCTAGCATGGCAGAGTAGAGTGTAATGTGAATCCATGTCCATCACAATCCTGTCAGCAACCACCTGCTCCTCAGACAACCTGCTGCCCTGTCTGCCAAACAAGTACCCACAATCCATCTCTACACACACACACCTACACTGTGCTTTGATATATATACCAATGAATGAGCAGAGGCGTCATGCCCATTCAAACTGGGCATGATTTTTGAGCCAAGTGGATTTTGAATGCAGCTTCCAAAAGACAAAAATAGCCGAATAATATTTTTTTATATTTCATACAATCACACTGGCGTTATTAAAAGGTGCAGTGCAGCACAGCATCGGCTGCTAAATTCAAATTGTTCGTGCTTTGCCTGGCGCTGATCCAGAGACAGATGCGTTTTTACAGCTGCACATTGTAACAAATCACACACGATTCTGTTGAGCTTATGAATGCAATGACCAATCAGAGGCGTACAGATGAGTCATCGTGGAAATGTTTTGTTCAGTGCGCGCGCTCGCTGAAGGAATTCTACTCTCTGATGATTCTCTCAACAGAAACAACAAAGTGCAGTTGTACATACGATGCAAGTAGGATATTTATTTCACAGGGTAAACAGCTTCAGTGATTATAATGAGATTTTTTGAGAGTGCTTAAAATGTTCTTTGATAATGTCAATGTTCTTTGCTTTTTGTACAATGAAAGTGTTATAATTAGTAAATTACAATGTTTCTATTAAATTCACATTAAATACAAAGTCAGTCTTGTTAAAAATATTTTATGGCATGACCCATATCTGGTATAAGTAAAAAGACGGGTCTTTATGCGTAGTTACACTATTATATAAAGGTGCAAAATGCATCTACTTACACATATTTGAGAATCGAGATATTTCATGTTATAGTTAACACGTTTGGGAATATTTCGAATAAAAAGTGAAAAATAAATAAAACATAAGGCTATATCAGTTATACTTATATACACTTATATACATATTATATATAATATATTATATTACATATTTTATATACATATATATATATATATATATATATATATACAGGCTGTGTGTCATGACAAGCATGATGAGCAACCCCCCCGCTTTCATTCGTGCCCCCTCAAAAAAAACGCCCCTGTGAATGAGTGACACTTTCATATACTATAGTATTTAAATGCTACTCCAAAGTACTTACCTGTGCATTATAAAAGGTGTATTTGTTTTTTCTTCCGTGTAAATTTTTAGGATGTGAACATGAGGGTGAAATCTATGAGAATGGGAAGCAGTTTGTGTCGAGATCAAACCCTTGCCTCCAGTGCAGCTGCTCTGTGAGTCTACTGTGTGTGTGTTCTCCTTGTGGGGATGAAATTGAAATTAAAATTGAAACAAAAAATAACTGTACCACAAAACCTTTAAAAACCACCCAAGAAAAAGATGATAAAAGGGCTAAGTAATCTCATATTACTGTTCACATATTTCAGAGTATTAGAATACATCTATAGGAAATATAGTAAGTATATATTTAAAGATGCTGCCAGTATAAACCAAAGCATACAGATTTTGAAATACTTTGTTAAATTTTTAATTGAGTGCAAAGGTTAAATGAGGTCAAACAGAAATGGCAAAAGACATTTCAATGATTAATGTATATTTTACTGATTTTCTGGGACAAAGAATGAGTTAAATAATTATGTTAATTGATGTATTTGAATTGACTTTACCCTGTAAAACCTGACATATGAAATAATAGTCAGTAGTTTTTAAATAGAAAATACATACATACATATTATAAACGTATTAATAGTTATATTATTTATTATTGTATATTATTTGTGTGTATATATTATTAAAACATACATGCAACA
>NW_015539923.1:789341-796054 GCF_001515605.1 Sinocyclocheilus anshuiensis
AAAAAAAAAAATATATATATATATATAACACACACACACACACACACACACACACACGTATATACATATATATATATATATATATATATATGTGTGTGTTTGTGTGTGTGCGTATATATATATATATATATACTGTACATATACACACACACACACATATATATACATATATATATATATATATATATATATATATATATATGTGTGTGTTTGTGTGTGTGCGTATATATATATATATATATACTGTACATATACACACACACACACATATATATACATATATATATATATATATATATATATATATATATATGTGTGTGTTTGTGTGTGTGCGTATATATATATATATATATACTGTACATATACACACACACACACATATATATACATATATATATATATATATATATATATATATATATATGTATATATATGTGTGTGTGTGTGTATATGTACAGTATATATATATATATATATACGCACACACACAAACACACACATATATATATATATATATATATATATTCAGCTTATTTTAGTTAGTTGCCAAGGCAATATGTCAAATTATAAAAAATTATTTTAGAATGTTTTTATTTTATTTTAAGTATTTCATGTACTTGCAATGCTTTACCCTCATTGTTGCCCACATACAAAAAGATAAGTTTAAGTTTAAAGTTAAATAGTAAGTTATTGAAATTTTCACTAATTAAGAAGGTTGTGTGTGTGTGTGTGTGTGTTTCTTATAGTCAGGGAATATAGTCTGTAACACTGAGACGTGTCCTGAAATTGCCTGTAATTTGGTGGAGACTGTAGGTGGGCAGTGCTGTCCCAGGTGTCGAAGTAAGTGTGTTGTGGACTTTTTCTACATTTTTGTCCATTTTAATGACAAGTGACTTAAGTTAAGATTGTCTTTAGAAACTCATACTTATCAAAAGATTTTTCCCTTGATATGAAGGTTGTGTCCAGGAGAATGTGCGGCACCAACACAGCTCTCAGTGGAAGCTTCCTAATGACCCCTGCACGACCTGTACATGCACGGTGGGGCTTCACCTGTTACCGAGCTGTTTTTGGCCCATCAGTGTTTTATTCTATAAATATAATTTTTCTCTTTCTCTCTCTATAGTTGGGTCTGGTTCAGTGTGAGAGTGAGCGCTGTAATATCCGCTGTAATAGCCCAGCCTCTCCTCCTCCTGGATCCTGCTGTCCTGTCTGTGACGGTGTGTCCAACCTTTTAAATATGATACATTAATACTGTTTAAAACATTTAAAAACCAAAGAACAGTTGAGAACATGTAATCAAAATTCTGTCAGTTTACTTTTTTGATACATACTGGATGGTATTCCAAGAAAAAAATGATTGTCAGAGTTCACCAATGCCATGATAGGTCTACAAGTTATAACAACAAACATTTATAGAAAGGCTAGGAATATATTGCTTTGGAAAGAAGTGTCTTGGCTATTTATACTTCAAATTAGTTCGATACATTTATTTCTCACAGGTTGCAGTTTGAATGGAATAGATATCCCGAACGGGATGACTCTGCCGCCAGGACCCACATGTGATCCCACGTGTAAATGTGAGGTAAGTTGCGTAAGAATCTGCTTTGCAACTTTTGTTTGTTTATAATTTCTACTTACTTTGTGTTTTATCATATTTTATTGTTTTATTTTATTTTATTTTATTTTATTTTATTATTATACAAATGTTTTTCAATACTTATATTTTTGTTTATAAACTGCTTGACTGTTATTAATATGTACAGTTTTTATTAATTAATTTAAATTATTTATTCATTTTGTTTTGTTAAAATTTTTCAAAACTTGCATTTTTGTTTGTAATCTGCTTCTTCACTGTCATTTATACAGCATGTAATTTTTGTACATGTATTTTTATTTAATTTTCGGTTTTAAAATATTTTTAATATATTTTATTTTTTGTGTAGAATCTGCTTCACTGTCATTGATATGTACTTTTTAAATTTTTCAGTACTTATATTTTTGTTTATATACTGCTTCAGTGTCATTAATACGTAATGTTTTTATTTTTTAATTTAATAAAAAAGTTCTTAAATTTCAAAAAAAAAATTCATTATTTTTATCTTTGTAATTGATATGTAAATTATTTTATTAATTAATTTTTAATTATTTATTAATTTTATTTTATTGTTCTCAAAACTTGCATTTTTGTTTGTAATCTGCTGCTTCACTGTCATTGATATGTAATTTCAATTTCAATTTAATTTAATTTTATTTTATTTTATTGGAGAATAGAGGAAGAGTTAAATATAACCCTTTTATTTTATTTTATTGGAGAATAGAGGAAGAGTTAAATAACCCTTTTATTTTATTTTATTGGAGAATAGAGGTTGATATGTAATTTCAATTTCAATTTAATTTAATTTAATTTTATTTTATTTCCCAGAGAATGCATGAACTGATAACATTTTTACTCTGAATGCAGTGTAAATCACTTTGAATAAAAGCGCCAAATAAAAAAAATCTCAAATTGATTTGGATGAAATGGTTTTCTAAAATGAAAAATAATTACTTTTTTTTTCACAACTTTTTTTTTCAGAATGGAAATATTAAATGCGTTCAGTACCCACCCTGCCCACCGACTCCCTGTCATAATCCAGTCAGGAGACCAGGAGAATGCTGTGCACGGTATCATCATTTCATCACACTTTTTTTGCTAGAAGAGTAAACAAGACAGAGGTGAAACACTCTATTTGATTAATCAGTTCTGTGTGTTGGTGTTGGTGTTCAGATGTGAGGAGTGCACTCACGAGGGCGAGGCGTACACAGACGGTCAAACCTTTGTGTCCAGACAGGATCCATGCTTAAGATGTCAGTGCTCGGTGAGTGTTTACTAAAGTGTTTACTATATATATATGATCATGTGAATGTATTTGTTTGTGCATGTATGGGTATATCTTATGATGCAGGGTGGACAAGTGTCGTGTGAATCTGCAACATCTTCATGTCCGTCTGCGAGTTGCACGCACCCAACAAAACCACACGACCAGTGCTGTCCAACTTGTAACAGTAAATAAGCATGCAAACATCTTTCTTCTAAGACAGATCTTTCTTTCTCTGACATGCAACATAATTAAAAAAGACACAGAGTTGTCCTGGATTTAAGACACAAATACTGATGTGTTTTTACTGTGTTGCAGCTTGTGAATATGAAGGAAGGGTTTATGAAAATGGACAAGATTTCAGGCCTCCCGGTGGAGGTCCATGCATCCAGTGTTTATGCAAGGTGAAACACAGACACACACTTGGGGCCCTATTTTAACGAACTAAGCGCATGGTCTAAAGTGCACGGCGCAGGTGCACTCAGGGCGTGTCCGAATCCACTTTTGCTAGTTTAACGACGGGAAAACGGTCGGCGCCTCCGGGCGCATGGTCTAAACGGGTTGTCTCTATTCTCTTAATGAGTAATGGGTGTTTTTGGGGCGTAACGTGCAATAAACCAATCAGAGTCTCATCTCCCATCCCCTTTAAAAGCCAGTTGCACTCGTGCCATGGCGGGTTCGAATATGTAATTTTTCATTTTTAAAAATGTTTGTGTGCTGCTGCACCCTGTGTGTGTAATAAGCAAAGTGTACGTGCGTTGTGCACCTGCCTATAGGCGCATATTACTAACGCGCTCTTTAAATAACAAAGAAAAAATATTGTGCCAGACTTTAGACCAGGTTTGAGTTGGTCTATGGCGCATCTCGCATCCCCTTTAAAAGCCAGTTGCACTCGTGCCATGGCGGGTTCGAATATGTAATTTTTCATTTTTAAAAATGTTTGTGTGCTGCTGCACCCTGTGTGTGTAATAAGCAAAGTGTACGTGCGTTGTGCACCTGCCTATAGGCGCATATTACTAACGCGCTCTTTAAATAACAAAGAAAAAATATTGTGCCAGACTTTAGACCAGGTTTGAGTTGGTCTATGGCGCAGTCTATTTTCAGTTCCTCAAAATAGCAACGTGCCAACAATGCGCCTGAACACACCTCTTTTTTAGACCAGCACGCCCATGGGCGCACAAATGGGCGCAAATGCATTTGCTATTTAAACAATGTGGCGCAGGACGGGAAAATGAGAACTGCGTCGGGCTGAAACTAGCAAAAACACTTGCGCCGCACCTTGTGCCACATTGCGCCGGGTGTATGATAGGGCCCATCAAGTGAAAAGAGCTACTGTCAATTCAGTTTCAAGCAAGGATAATCAATGAAATTACTGTGATTATACAATGAATTATTATTTTTTATTTTGTCAGTGATTTCGACAATTTTTTTTCAATTGAATTAAAGATAAAGTTGACATGTTTAAATGAATAAATAAAATGGTAAAATATTTGTTTTATTTTGCTTAAAATAAAATGTTGACTTAAAATGATATAGCATTATTGGCTAAAATTGACGAATATGACATGACAAAATTTTAAGTAAATTAAAAGAATATTTTTAAAAACAAAAAGCTGGGCAAAACAAAAAAACAATTGTCCAAAAAGGACAATTCCATATGACTTGTGCACTATGTATTTTTATGAAGTCTTGTATTGGCTTCATCTCAGGAACATGACAAAAACTTGACACATAAAAGCTGGTCATGCTAGGTTTGACGTCACTTAAGTCATTGATTCTTGTGTAACATTATATTGTTTTTTTTTTTGTTAGAATGGTAACGTGAGATGTCATCAGGAAAGATGCCCACTTTTGAGCTGTGCAGTTCCCACTCCAGCCCCTCTTAACACCTGCTGTCCAGTGTGCAGCGGTAAGACATTCTGCAGTACATACTGCTGCCACTAACTTTAACATGAAACACATTCTCTCATACAGTACCATTCAAATGTTTGGGGTCAATAATTTGTTTTTGAAAGAAATTAATAATTTAAAATGTTTAAAAGTGACAGTAAGGACATTTATATTGTTACAAAAGATTTGTTTCAAATAAATGCTGTTCTTTTTAGCTTTCTATTCATCAAAGAATCCTGAAAAATGTATGACAGTTTCCACAAAAATATTAAGCAGAACGACTGGATGATAGTAAATGTTTCTTGAGCACCAAATTAGCGTATTAGATTGATTTCTGAAGGATCATGTGACACTGAAGACTGGAGTAATGATGCTGAAAATTCAGCTTGGCATCACAGGAATAAATTATATTTTAAAATAAAATCAGAAAGAGTTTTTTTTTTAATTGTAATAATATTTCACAATATTACTGGTTTTATTGTATTATTAATCACATAAATGCAGCCTTGGTGAGCATTAAAGATCTTCCAAAATAAGGGTGTCACAATATACCGGTACTGACGATAAACGTGATATTTAAAAAGTGCAATATCGTTATCGTGTTAATTAGGGGTGTGGTGATACACCGGTACTGACGATAACTATGATATTTGTGACCCTGGACCACAAAACCAGTCATAAGTAGCACAGGTATATTTGTAGCAGTAGCCAGCAATACATTGTATGGGTCAAAATTAGGGCTGCACGATAAATCGCATGCGATATTTAATGCGCATCTTGTCAGAAAGCCGGTTCTGTAATCAGCGGTAAATCTCCATCACCTGCGGGCTTTCACATTGAACAGCATTAACTACACAGAGCCGCTGTTCACTGACGAGCTGCTCAAAACCACGTTCATATTTGCGCGATTTTTTGCGCAGCTCGTCAGTGAACAAATATATATAATTTATATTATTTAATATAACATTTTTGTTATTTTTAATAATATATCGTTATTGTTCATTCTTTTGGCCACGATAATTGTGTGGTGAAAAAATTTATATCATGACAGCCCTAAAGATATTTAAAATATCTTACCGACTCCAAGCTTTTGAACAGGAGTGTACATGTTCATTGCATTCTGTGTCCATATATATAGGATGTACATGGAATGGTGTTCAATATGAAGAAGGAGCCACATGGACTGACGCTGGCCAAACATGTTCTTGTGTGGGTGGACAGGTGACGTGTAGTAGGCCTAAAAGGGGCTCGGACTGTCCCAAACCGACCCCCGCACCCTTCCCAAATCCCCCAGGTAAGAGAAAGAAAATAAATATGAAAGACGGGGAGAAAAAACAGTGGCAATGTTCCAAACCCAAATGAGTTGTCTCTGTGTCTTCATACTGTACATCATTCAGCTTTTAGATTATGTATTAATGTGTAAATAAAAAAATTGACCCTTATGACTGGTTTTGTGGTCCAGGGTCACATTTCAAAATGAGAAGTAGACACTGGTCAAACACGTCATTTATGTTTCATTGATACTCGACGCCGGAGGGCGCCCTCACACAGAAAGTCCACAAGCAAGACTCATAGGAGTGATAAAACAAATGACATTCCAGGAAATCCCTTATATGGACAATGGCATCCAGCTATGGCTGTAGCTGAATACAATGCAGAAAGAAATGTTATGACTGATGAAATGTGAACAGAATTAACATATGATTGCAACAGTATATGGTTTATCTGTGTTCTTCAATCCATCTCTGTTATTATTCATAAGGATTATGTATATTTAAAATGTAATGCTAACCGACACAGTCTTTATCACTGAATAGACTTCTATAAAATAGTTTAATTTCTGCCGCATTCTGTGATAAGAACACATCAGTTCACAGAAGAACATTCAAATACTCATATACAGTATATATATATATATATATATATATATATATATATATATTATTAATATAATTTAAATTTATA
>NW_015539923.1:800378-807143 GCF_001515605.1 Sinocyclocheilus anshuiensis
ATGTTCTTGTGTGGGTGGACAGGTGACGTGTAGTAGGCCTAAAAGGGGCTCGGACTGTCCCAAACCGACCCCCGCACCCTTCCCAAATCCCCCAGGTAAGAGAAAGAAAATAAATATGAAAGACGGGGAGAAAAAACAGTGGCAATGTTCCAAACCCAAATGAGTTGTCTCTGTGTCTTCATACTGTACATAGGCAGTTACCTTGTAAGACAGCATCCTAGCCAAATCCTGACTGATTTGAATCACTCTGAGAGAAACACTTTCAGAGTTGGACGTTAGACTCTAATTAGAGTTACTCCAGTTAGAGTATTACTAAGCTAATGAGTCAGTGCTGTAAGTATCACAAAAATGTATAGTAAAAGCATATCGAAAAATAAATAAAAGCTTATAGAAAATATTTATATGCACATTAGTTTTAATATCTGTATTATATTTGTATATTTTGAAGTATATTTAAAATTATAACTGAAAATGTATAAAATATCTGCATTTTAATAAGAACAAATTTCTTAGTCCTATTCTCAGAACTGACAAAAATAGGTATAAAAACGTTTCACATACTGCCTACTGTTTCAAAACATCTGGAAGTTCCTATAATGCTTAAAATTGCTGTCTAGATAGGCATCACACTAAGGTTTTGAACAGAGCCACAGAATATTCAGGCTGAGAGGATGAAACAGTGGCTGCTTAGACTTACATCAGTCGCAGTTAAATCTAGTAAGTTGTTTAGATGTTGATAATTGTATGAAGGTGGCGATTGCTGTGGTGATTCCTGTGGGCAGTGCCAGTACAATCAGCGCTTGTATGAAAACGGCCAAACGTTCAAGGACCCGGATGATGCCTGTAAGACGTGCACTTGTCAGGTACACGCTATTGGAAATCCTAGATTTGACATTTTATGAATGTTTAATACCAGACAGAAACGGGGTTCAGGGTTTGTACGAGCAAGTATGAGCAACTATTGAAATGATTCAATGTTTATTAAATGTTTAAATTTTGGTTTTAAAAATACAGTAAAAACAGTAATATTAGTAAATATTATTGCAATTTGAAATAACAATTTTCTGTTGTAATATATTTTAAAATGTAATTTATTCCTCTGATGCATAGCTGAATTTTCAGCATCATTACTCCAGTTTTCAGTGTTACATGATTCTTCAGAAATCATTGTAATATGCTGATTAAAAACATTTTTAAAGGAAATATTATTGCAATTCAAAATAACTGTTTGAATTTGAATATATTTTAAAATGTAATTTATTCCTGTGATGAAGAGCTGAATTTTCAGCATCATTCTCCAGTTTTCAGTGTCACAAGATCCTTCAGAAATCATTCTAATATGCTGATGAATTTTTTTTAAAGTAATGTTTACAAACTTTTGACAAGTACTGTCAATAAAATACAGCTGGATAAAACAAAAACTGTGTCCGTCTTCATTTCAATTCAATGTTTATTAAATGTTTAAATTTTGGTTTTAAAAATACAGTAAAAACAGTAATATTAGTAAATATTATTGCAATTTGAAATAACAATTTTCTGTTGTAATATATTTTAAAATGTAATTTATTCCTCTGATGCATAGCTGAATTTTCAGCATCATTACTCCAGTTTTCAGTGTTACATGATTCTTCAGAAATCATTGTAATATGCTGATTAAAAACATTTTTAAAAAAGTAATGTTTACAAACTTTTGACAAGTACTGTCAGTTTTATCAGCTAATTTGTTTACATGAACGTGTGTGTGTGTGTGTGTGTGTGTAGGATGGTCAGGCAACATGTGGTTCGCCTGCATGTCCCCAACCGAGGTGTGCTAATGCATACACTCCTCCTGGAGAGTGCTGTCCCTGGTGTCCAGGTACACTTTCACTCAACTAACCTCAGAAGATAACTTGATCTTAAGTTGTGCACACTAACAGTTAGTTTCCTCTTGTTGTTTTCTTCCTTTTCAAGACTGTGAATATGATGATAACCACATCATTACTAATTTCAAAAAGTAACTCAGATATTCTCTTGTAAATTAAAAATGCGTTTACTTTACTAGTTACTTGAAAAAAGTAATCTGATTATGTAACTCGCGTTACTTGTAATGCGTTACCCCCCAACACTGATCATGACTGCCCTAAAGACATTAAAAAAATATTACTGACTCCAAGCTTTTGAACAGTAGTGTATATGTATCCGTTGCATTCTGTGTCCATGTATGTAGGATGTACTTGGAATGGTGTTCAATATGAAGAAGGAGCCACATGGACTGACGCTGGCCAAACATGTTTTTGTGTGGGTGGACAGGTGACGTGTAGTAGGCCTAAAAGGGGCTCGGACTGTCCCAAAATGACCCCCGCACCCTTCCCAAATCCCCCAGGTAAGAGAAAGAAAATAAATATGAAAGACGGGGAGAAAAAACAGAGGCACTGTTCCAAACCCAAATGAGTTGTCTCTGTGTCTTCATACTGTACATAGGCAGTTACCTTGTAAGACAGCATCCTAGCCAAATCCTGACTGATTTGAATCACTCTGAGAGAAACACTTTCAGAGTTTATTGCAAATGCTAATGAGTCAGTGCAGTCAAAATATAAGTAAAAGCGTATCGAAATGCTAAGTAAAAGCTTATAGAAAATATTTTTATCAACATTTATTTTAATATCTGTATTAGCAATATTTGTATATTCTGAAATATATTTAAAATTATATCTAAAAATATTTATAAAATATAATATAGAATATTTATTTAGAACAGTTTCCTTAGTCCTATTCTCCGTACTGACTAAAATAGGTATAGTAACATTTCACATAATGTCTACTCTTTCTAAACACCTTACCTCTAGAATGTTCCCTGTGTGTAGGATGGTCAGGAAACATGTGGTTCGCCTGCATGTCCCCAACCGAGGTGTGCTAATGCATACACTCCTCCTGGAGAGTGCTGTCCCTGGTGTCCAGGTACACTTTCACTCACTAACCTCAGATAACTTGATCTTAGTTGTGCACAGTAACAGTTAGTTTCCTCTTGTTGTTTTCTTCGTTTTCAAGACTGTGAATATGATGATAACCACATCATTACTAATTTCAAAAAGTAACTCAGATATTCTCTTGTAAATTAAAAATGCGTTTACTTTACTAGTTACTTGAAAAAAGTAATCTGATTATGTAACTCGCGTTACTTGTAATGCGTTACCCCCCAACACTGATCATGACTGCCCTAAAGACATTAAAAAAATATTACTGACTCCAAGCTTTTGAACAGTAGTGTATATGTATCCGTTGCATTCTGTGTCCATGTATGTAGGATGTACTTGGAATGGTGTTCAATATGAAGAAGGAGCCACATGGACTGACGCTGGCCAAACATGTTTTTGTGTGGGTGGACAGGTGACGTGTAGTAGGCCTAAAAGGGGCTCGGACTGTCCCAAAATGACCCCCGCACCCTTCCCAAATCCCCCAGGTAAGAGAAAGAAAATAAATATGAAAGACGGGGAGAAAAAACAGTGGCAATGTTCCAAACCCAAATGAGTTGTCTCTGTGTCTTCATACTGTACATAGGCAGTTACCTTGTAAGACAGCATCCTAGCCAAATCCTGACTGATTTGAATCACTCTGAGAGAAACACTTTCAGAGTTTATTGCAAATGCTAATGAGTCAGTGCAGTCAAAATATAAGTAAAAGCGTATCGAAATGCTAAGTAAAAGCTTATAGAAAATATTTTTATCAACATTTATTTTAATATCTGTATTAGCAATATTTGTATATTCTGAAATATATTTAAAATTATATCTAAAAATATTTATAAAATATAATATAGAATATTTATTTAGAACAGTTTCCTTAGTCCTATTCTCCGTACTGACTAAAATAGGTATAGTAACATTTCACATAATGTCTACTCTTTCTAAACACCTTACCTCTAGAATGTTCCCATAATGCTTAAAATTGCTATCTAGATAGGCATCTCACTAGGGTTTTGAAGAGCCGCAGAATATTCAGGCTGAGAGGATGAAACTTGCTTAGACTTACATCAGTCGCAGTTAAATCTAGTAAGTTGTTTAGATGTTGATAATTGTATGAAGGTGGCGATTGCTGTGGTGATTCCTGTGGGCAGTGCCAGTACAATCAGCGCTTGTATGAAAACGGCCAAACGTTCAAGGACCCGGATGATGCCTGTAAGACGTGCACCTGTCAGGTACTCGCTATTGGAAATCCTAGATTTGACATTTTATGGATGTTTAATACCAGACAGAAACGGGCTTCAGGGTTTGTATGAGCAACTATTTAAATGTTTCAGTGTTTATTAAATGTTTAACGTTTTGGGAAAAAAAGTGATGTTCTTTATAGTTCTTGTTAAAAGACACTCACCAAGGCTGCATTTATTTAATCAAAAATACAGTAAAACAGTAATATTAGGAAATATTATTGCAATTCAAAATAACTGTTTGAATTTGAATATATTTTAAAATGTAATTTATTCCTGTGATGAAGAGCTGAATTTTCAGCATCATTCTCCAGTTTTCAGTGTCACAAGATCCTTCAGAAATCATTCTAATATGCTGATGAATTTTTTTTAAAGTAATGTTTACAAACTTTTGACAAGTACTGTCATAATTATCAGCTAGTTTATATACATTACTGTGTGTGTGTGTGTGTGTGTGTGTATTTGTGTAGAATGGTCAGACAAGTTGTGCTATGCCTGCATGTCCCCAACCGACGTGTGCTAATGCATACACTCCTCCTGGAGAGTGCTGTCCCCGGTGTTCAGGTACACTTTCACTCAACTAACCTCAGAAGATAACTTGATCTTAAGTTGTGCACACTAACAGTTAGTTTCCTCTTGTTGTTTTCTTCCTTTTCAAGACTGTGAATATGATGATAACCACATCATTACTAATGGAGAATCATTTCCAAATCCTTCGAATCCATGTGAGGATTGTGTTTGCCAAGACGGACGTGTGAACTGTGGGAATCATGAGTGTCCGAGGCCGAATTGTAACTATCCCCGGCCGGGGACGTGCTGCCAAAACAACTGCAATGGTGAGAGTCATAAGCATTACATTTAGATTTAGAAATGAACTTATTTTTTATTTATTTTCAGGTTTGACCTTTGTGAGGGGGTATATTTTCTGACCACATTTACAATTAGATCTTCCGACCACTTTTACAATCCATTATGTCTTAACAATAAAAATTCCATCTACATCAACTAATATTTATAAAACAAAATGTGTAATCAAGCCTAGAATAGAATAGTAATTTATCAGGGGCATATCTGCCCCATATTTTGTTTTTAAAGGAATTTTTTGTTACGTCAGGTGGCTTAAAACCCTGTTAAAGGGATAGTACACTCAAAAATTTAATTCTGTAATCATTTACTCACTTTCATGGCATTCCAAACTTATTATTTTCCCTCTTCAGTGAAACATAGAAGATATTCTAATGAATGTTGGTAACCAAACTGTGTCGGTTCCTATTGACTTGAATTGTATTTTTTGTCAGTGGGAAATGAAATATTCTGAGTGTAAATTAATATAAATAAAGAAAAATAGACATAAATAATAGTACTTAGCTAAAAGAATGTGGAAATCTTAGATCAGTTGGTCTTGAGCAAATCTGAAGAGAAATCCTGGAGTTCCTATTGAAAGATTGCAGACTATCTTGGTAAATCTGAGCTCAGTTTGAGACTTATGCAAAATCTGTTGGTCAGACGAATTTTGTGTACATCAAATTACTCTCCATTTAATGTCATTCCTGTTTAGAAGAAACAGTTGAGGAAACTCTTTCCTATGAGTATATGCAAATCAGTCACTTAAAAAGCTCTTCCTTTCCTTCAGGATGTAGTTATGCAGGTAATGAGTATCCAAATGGAATGGAATTTCCTCATCCAGTAGACAAATGCAGGACGTGCCGTTGTGAAGTAAGTGTTTCTTTATCAGTATCAATACTGTTCAAACATTTGGGGTCGTGAGATTTTTTAGTTTTTGTTGTTGTAATATTTGATTAAAAATACAGTACAGTTTTGTATTTAAATATATTTTAAAATGCAGTTTATTCCTGTGATGAAAAACTGAATTTTCAGCATCATTACTCCAGTCCTCAGTGATGATGCTTCAGAAATTATTCTAATTGCTGATAGCCTGCTCAAGAAACATATTATATGAAACGGCCAAACGTTCAAGGACCCGGATGATGCCTGTAAGACGTGCACCTGTCAGGTACTCGCTATTGGAAATCCTAGATTTGACATTTTATGGATGTTTAATACCAGACAGAAACGGGCTTCAGGGTTTGTATGAGCAACTATTTAAATGTTTCAGTGTTTATTAAATGTTTAACGTTTTGGGAAAAAAAGTGATGTTCTTTATAGTTCTTGTTAAAAGACACTCACCAAGGCTGCATTTATTTAATCAAAAATACAGTAAAACAGTAATATTAGGAAATATTATTGCAATTCAAAATAACTGTTTGATCCTGTGATGAAAAACTGAATTTTCAGCATCATTACTCCAGTCCTCAGTGATGATGCTTCAGAAATTATTCTAATTGCTGATAGCCTGCTCAAGAAACATATTATATGAACTTCTTATCAGTTGTGCTGCTTTTTGTTTTTGTGGAAACAGTCATACATTTTATTTTCAGGATTCTTTAATGAATAGAAAGTTAGATAAATAGTTAATAAATAGAATAGTATTTATTTTAAATAACATCTCATTATAAATACAGGTGCATCTCAATAAATTAGAATGTTGTGGAAAAGTTCATTTATTTCAGTAATTCAACTCA
>NW_015539923.1:808232-810923 GCF_001515605.1 Sinocyclocheilus anshuiensis
TCCACGAAATTCTAATTTATTGAGATGCACCTGTATCTGTTCTGTCACTTTTGATCAATTCAATGAATCCTTCATGAATAAAAGTATTAATTTCTTTCAAAGAAAAATCACACTGACCCCAACCTTTGAACGGTAGTGTGCATCCACACACATCAGAGTCATACTGTACATCTGTGTCATGTGTCTGTGTGTTTGTCTGTAGAATGGTAACGTCCAGTGTCTGAGGAAGCAATGTCAGGTGGCAAATTGTGCTGGTGCGTTCGTTCCATCAGGAGAGTGCTGCCCCCAGTGTCCAGGTAACACTGCTGCTCTTATACTGTAGCAATTCATGTCTAAATTACTATTTTTACATAATGACCATTTGGAGATTGTACTCGAAACTGTTCACATGCTATTACTGTAATTTCACCATGGTGTGAAGCATCATTACACCTTCCTATTGTTTGAGTGTATTTAGATGTCAAATCTAATTACTTACAGAAGCCCCTGCTGACTGCATTTTTGAAAGACAGCGTTACAGTCACTTGCAGCAGTTCCATCATCCCGTTGACAGCTGTCAGTCATGCTTCTGCACCAATGGGGAGGTGAGCTGCCATCGCAGGCCCTGCCCCTCTGCTGTCTGCTCTCACCCTGTAATTCAAGAGTGCTGTCGCACATGTGATGGTGAGACATTTCATACAAACATCATGAAGAGCATGTGAGAGCTTAAATAAGGTTTCATCAAGAAATGTAGAGAGCAGTATTTATATTTATATATGCATATATGAGTATCAGTGTGTTAGAATGATTTCTGAAGGATCATGTGACACTAAGGACTGGAATATAATATTATATATATATATATATGTGTGTGTGTGTGTGTGTGTGTGTGTGTGTATGTAAGAGTGGTGTGCGACGTTGTTCTGTTCTGAAATGGAGGCAAAGTTTTTTTTTTTTTTTAATCAAATGTAAATTCTTGTCCCAGTCACATTTTTTCTTAGTTAAGTAAACATTACTTACACCCTCTGAAAAAGGGAAAAAAAAAAATATATATATATATATATTTTTACATTACCAAAGTAATCAATATTCTATTAAGTATCAAGTTTCTAAAAATGTTACATTTATTCCAAATTAATTCAAGGCAGTAATAATTTAAGCAATATGTGACCCTGAACCACAAAACCAGTCACAAGTGTCAACTTTTTTGAAATTGAGATTTATATAATCTGAATAAATAAGCTTTTCATTTATGTTTGGTTTGTTAGGATAGGACAATGGCTGAGATACAACTATTTGAGAATCTGAGGTTGCAAAAAAAATCTAAATATTGAGAAAATTACCTTTAAAGTTGTCCAAATTAAGTTCTTAGCGATGCATATTACTAATAAAAAATTATGTTTTGATATATTTACAGTAGGAAATTTACAAAATATCTTGATGGAACATGATCTTTACTTAATATCCTTATGATTTTTGGCATAAAAGAACAATTTATAATTTTGACCCATACAATGTATTGTTGGATATTACTAAAAATATACCCGTGCTACTTATGATTGGTTTTGTGGTCCAGGGTCACATATATTTTATTTGTGAACTTATGTTCAGTTATTCTTTTTAATAGTTAACTTTTGAATATTTTTTTAATTTTTCAGATCATCAGTCATCAAAGCTCTGTAAATAGCCTATTGGTTATAGACACAGAGATTTACTTTAAATGTCTCCAAGCTGATTATTCACTTAAAACTAAAAACCCACGAATCATGTTTTTATGCAATTTTAAGTCTTATTTTGACATAACAAAGTAGTTATATCTAAGTGTTGTGTGAGTTGTTTACTTACTTTTTTAAAATAGTCTTTCCATTAATGCTATTATATTGTTCATTCAGACTGATTTTTGTGGTAATAATTTGTGCGGTTTATTAGGAGTGAGTATTATTAATAGCTTTAATTAAGAGTCTTATATGTTAAAGGGATAGTTAACTCAAAAATGAAAATTTTGTCATCATTTTCATCATGACTCATTCTCAAGTTGTTCCAAGCTTGCTTGAGTTTCTTTATTTGAAGAATTTTGGTAACCAAATAGTTGACAGTAGCCATTGACTTTCAAAGTAAAGGGAAAATCCTATGGAAGTCAATGACTGCTGTCAGCTGTTTTAGTGAACTATCCCTTTAATTAATTGATTGTTATGATTATATTGAGTTACATACAATTATTGTGGATTTGGGTGTCCGACATGACACTCGCTGTGAGGAATAGCGCAAGCAGAGCGATACAAACAGTGAAAGTTGGAGTTCTGTTATCACTTGAATATCGCACTCTTATCAGCCAATCAGATTCAAGGGCCAGAAAGAACTGTTGTCTGTCTATCTATCTATCTATCTATCTACAGTATATACTGTATATATATATATGTATGTATGCACATAGTGTGGCAATATGGGAGTTCTCTTACGTATATGATGATTTGCGCGGATTATAGGAAATAAAAAGGAGTGAGTATTATTAGCAGCTGTAATTCAGAACACCGTGTCCACATTACTAGTTACAAAACCTATGACAGCCTTGTCAATGGATTATGTACTTTTAGAATTTTGTACTTTCAAGTATTTTTTTGCGTAAATAGTAAAATATGTATGTGTTTTTGTTACTTTTAAAGGGGTCATCAGATGCCCATTTTCCACAAGTTGATATGATTTTTTAGGGTC
>NW_015539923.1:811026-815944 GCF_001515605.1 Sinocyclocheilus anshuiensis
AATGAGCTATGCTGACCCCGCCCCTCTCTTCCGAGCTGCTCTCAGAGAGACTGTTTACTTTAGCCGCATCCATCGTGAAACGTGCTAATTAGCACTTTATTAGGAAAGGCGATTTGCAAAGATTCAGAAAGATTCAGAACCTTATACTCACTTCTTATGGAGGTGAATCTGGATATATATATGCTAGTGTTCTCCTAAAGTAGTGTGTACACACACATACACACACACAGTGTGATGGTATATGAGTTTTCTTACATTTATAGGTATATGATGATTTGTGTGGTTCATAGAAAATGAAAAGGAGTGAGTATTATTAGTAGCTGTAATTAAGGGTCTTTTGTATTAAAGAGATAGTTCACACAAAAATTTAAATTTTGTTATCATTGACTTGTCATCATTAACTCACTCTCAAGTTGCTCCAAACCTGTATGAGTTTCTTTCTCCTGTTGAGCATAAAAGAAGATACTTTGAAGAATCTTAGTATCCAAACAGTGGACGTTAGCCACTGATTTTCATAGGATTAAAAACCCTTTTTCTGTGTGTACTTCCTTCTGCCGTGGATTCAAATCTGAAGTTGACAGTTTAACATCTGAGCCCAAGCCTCCGATACTAATTCCAAAACATCACTTTAGAACTAGTAACGACGGAACGTAGAGTTGCTTCATTACCTGCATCTGATACAGCATTCATTCTTCAGCTCAATCTCATATTCACAATAAAACATTAGTTTGAACAGTATATACTGTATATATATATATATATATATATATATACATATATACGTATGTATGCACACAGTGTGGCAATATGGGAGTTCTCTTACATTTATACGTATATGATGATCTGCGCGGATTATAGGAAATAAAAAGGAGTGAGTATTATTAGCAGCTGTAATTAAGAGTCTTTTATATTAATTGTTTGATCATTGTGATTAAATTGAGTTGTATTCTGTGTTTTAGCCTGCATGTATGATGGCCGGGAGTATCAGAATGGTCAGGAGTTTCCAGACCTCGCTGATCGCTGCAGTCATTGCATGTGCAGGAATGGTCAGGTGACCTGCAACAGGAGGCCATGTCCAAACCCAGGATGTAGTAACCCCATCACCCAGCCGGGCCAGTGCTGTCCAGTGTGTGATGGTACCGTATAACACCGTGTCCACATTACTAGTTACAAAACCTACGACAGCCTTGTCAATGGATTATGTACTTTTAGAATTTTGTACTTTCAAATATTTTTTTGAGTAAATAGTAAAATATGTATGTGTTTTTGTTACTTTTAAAGGGGTCATCAGATGCCCATTTTCCACAAGTTGATATGATTTTTTAGGGTCTTAATGAAAAGTCTATAACATACTTTGGTTAACATTTCTCAATGGTAGTGTTAAACAACACCCTTTTACCCTGTCAAAATCAGCTCTGTTTTCAGCAAGCTGTTTTAGTCCATGTTCCTTTAAATGCTAATGAGCTCTGCTGACCCCGCCCCTCTCATCCGTGGGGTGAGGAGCCCATGAGACTGTTTACTTTAGCCGCGGAACTTGCTAACTAGCGCTTTATTAGGAAAGGCGATTTGCAAAGATTCAGAAAGATTCAGAACCTTATACTCACTTCTTATGGAGGTGAATCTGGATTTATATATGCTAGTGTTCTCCTAAAGTAGTGTGTACACACACATACACACACAGTGTGATGGTATGTGAGTTTTCTTACATTTATACGTATATGATTTGTGTGGTTCATAGAAAATGAAAAGGAGTGAGTATTATTAGTAGCTGTAATTAAGGGTCTTTTGTATTAAAGAGATAGTTCACACAAAAATTTAAATTTTGTTATCATTGACTTGTCATCATTAACTCACTCTCAAGTTGCTCCAAACCTGTATGAGTTTCTTTCTCCTGTTGAGCATAAAAGAAGATACTTTGAAGAATCTTAGTATCCAAACAGTGGACGTTAGCCACTGATTTTCATAGGAAAAATACTATGGAAGTCAATGACTGCTGTCAGCTGTTTTAGTGAACTATCCCTTTAATGAATTGATTGTTATGATTATATTGAGTTGTATTCTGTGTTTTAGCCTGCATGCATGATGGCCGGGAGTATCAGAACGGTCAGGAGTTTCCAGACCCCACTGATCGCTGCAGTCGTTGCATGTGCAGGAATGGTCAGGTGACCTGCAACAGGAGGCCATGTCCAAACCCAGGATGTAGTAACCCCATCACCCGGCCGGGCCAGTGCTGTCCAGTGTGTGATGGTACCGTATAACACTGTCCACATTACTAGTTACAAAACCCACGACAGCCTTGTGTTTTCAAATTTTTTTGGAGTAAATAGTGAAATGTGTTTTTTCATTGTAAGATAAATATGCTAGTGTTCTCCTAAACTAGTGTACTTCATTGACAAAAAACACAAAGGTCACTTTTTACAGTATTACTCTTCTGATAAAAATTAGTAAGAAATATTGATGACTACTCCTGCACTGCAATGATTTTTTCCCCAATCAAAGCTCTTCAGAATGAGAATGGAATACATTTATTTAGCAAGTTTGCATAACAAAAGTGAAAAAGATTTCTGTTTTAAATTAATGCTGTTCTTTTGAACTTTCTATTCATCAAAAAATCCTGAAAAACAAATATATTACAGTTTACACAAAATATGAAATTTAATAATAAGAAATGTTTCTTGAGCAGCAAATCAATATATATTAGAATCACAGGAATAAATTTATTCAAATATAAAAAAAAGTTACTTTGATAACACTTTATTTTAAAGACAAATTCTCACTATTAACTAGTTGCTTACTAGCATGCATATTACTAGCATACTGGTTGTTTAATCATACCTTTCAAAAGTCTGGCTCTACGGCCGAATCACAGCCATGCCAATATACAGCTATATCTCAGGCTAATCATGTGATATTGCTCATACCTATATATCCCAGACATTTGAATGGTATGATTAAACAGCCAGTATGCTAGTGTTATCATATTTTGTAATTATGCAACAGTTTGATGGCACAAGTCAAGTCACCTTTATTTATATAGTGCTTTTAACAATACAGATTGTGTCAAAGCAACTGAACAGCATTAATTAGGAAAATAGTGTGTCAATAATGCAAAATGACAATAGTAAACACTCATTTTTCAGCGCTCTGGCTCCCGGTAAACATTGGACTAGAGTGGCTGGTGTCTCTATTTTCACGTTCCGTACAATAGAATCGGCAATAATTAGAGCACTTTGATCATGTTTCTCAGTGGGTGCGTCACTGAGTGGGGAGAACCTGTTTAATGTTTTGATCGGAACGGAAGAGCGGATGAATGATTCTTACTTACCAGTTGTTTGATGAACTTGTGAAAAAAACGGAGCGAGAGAAAAGAAAAAGAAAGAAAACCGCAATAGGCACGAATGGAAATGCTAATGACAAGCTAATGAATGCTAACGTTGCACTCGCGGTTTTAGAATAAAAGCGAATGATCAAATTAATCAGATTAGGTTGATAGATAATATCAGAAATATGGTGGGAATTAAGTTATATTTTATCACTTTAAACAACAGAGAGTGATAGAGATTTTACACAAAAACAAAGCTACATGGAGCTACAATCACAAACCAGCACTGCAAACAGGAAGCAGGAATAACACTGTGATTCAAGTGTGTAAATACATAAGAAACAATAACGAATTGTCTTTAAAAACCCTTTTTCTCTGTGTACTTCCTTCTGCCATGGATTCAAATCTAAAGTTGACAGTTTAACATCTGAGCCCAGATACTAATTCCAAAACATCACTTCAGAACTAGTAACGAAGGAACGTAGAGTTGCTCCATTACCTGCATGTGATACAGCATTCATTCTTCAGCTCAATCTCATATTCACAATAAAACATTAGTTTGAATGTCCACTGGGGAAAGTGATAGGCTCTTTGCTGTACTATCCTTTCATCTGTTAAGGGTGATTTCCGATGACAGCGCTGCTCAGTGCATTTGTTGGCTGTGTCTAACATCTAACAAGGGGAAGTAAATTACATATTTGTAGTCTAAACAAGTACATTCTCACCTAAAAGCTCATAAAACATAAAAACCGTGACACAAAAACAGTATTATTTATAAAATTATTGTGGATTTGGGTGTCCGCCATGACAATCGCTGTGAGGAATGGCGCAAGCAGAGCGATACAAACAGTGAAAGTTGGAGTTCTGTTATCACTTGAATATCGCACTCTTATCAGCCAATCAGATTCAAGGGCCAGAAAGAACTGTTGTCTGTCTATCTATCTATCTATCTATCTACAGTATATACTGTATATATATATATATATATATATATATATACTGGCAATATGGGAGTTCTCTTACGTATATGATGATTTGCGCGGATTATAGGAAATAAAAAGGAGTGAGTATTATTAGCAGCTGTAATTAAGAGTCTTTTATATTAATTGTTTGATCATTGTGATTATATTGAGTTGTATTCTGTGTTTTAGCTTGCATGTATGATGGCCGGGAGTATCAGAACGGTCAGGAGTTTCCAGACCCCGCTGATCGCTGCAGTCATTGCATGTGCAGGAATGGTCAGGTGACCTGCGACAGGAGGCCATGTCCAAACCCAGGATGTAGTAACCCCATCACCCAGCCGGGCCAGTGCTGTCCAGTGTGTGATGGTACCGTATAACACCGTGTCCACATTACTAGTTACAAAACCCACGACAGCCTTGTCAATGGATTATGTACTTTTAGAATTTTGTACTTTCAAATATTTTTTTGAGTAAATAGTAAAATATGTATGTGTTTTTGTTACTTTTAAAGGGGTCATCAGATGCCCATTTTCCACAAGTTGATATGATTTTTTAGGGTCTTAATGAAAAGTCTATAACATACTTTGGTAAAACAACACCCTTTTTACCCTGTCAAAATCAGCTCTGTTTTCAG
>NW_015539923.1:818143-828915 GCF_001515605.1 Sinocyclocheilus anshuiensis
TTTCATCTGTTAAGGGTGATTTCCGATGACAGCGCTGCTCAGTGCATTTGTTGTCTGTGTCTAACAAGGTTTTGTTGGAAGTAAATTACATATTTGTAGTCTAAACAAGTACATTCTCACCTAAAAGCTCATAAAAACCACATTCCGTGACACAAAAACAGTATTATTTATAAAATTATTGTGGATTTGGGTGTCCGCCATGACACTCGCTGTGAGGAATAGCGCAAGCAGAGCGATACAAACAGTGAAAGTTGGAGTTCTGTTATCACTTGAATATCGCACTCTTATCAGCCAATCAGATTCAAGGGCCAGAAAGAACTGTTGTCTGTCTATCTATCTATCTATCTATCTACAGTATATACTGTATAGATTTTGTCTGAGCTATGAATAAAATATAAAAATTTTATCATTTATATTTTCTCATTTTATTTGTATTATATTGTTATTTTAGTGAATAGAATAAGTACGTTTTGGGCTAAATTAATTTCTATGATATTTAAGCCCCATCCTCGCAAGCCGCAACTCATCATGATCTCTCTTTTCATTATTTTCCCGCTTTAGCAAGTTAACTGAATAATGGAAATTCGTTGTATTTTTTTAATAAACCCGCGAATAAAAATGTGGTGGACTGACTGAGTCACCCGACAGCTTATCAGAATTACCGACCCGAGCCCGTCATTTTTTCCCCCTCTCCCAAAATAGCCTATACTACTGTGTCAGCTATTAAAATGGTTCATTTTTGTATGTAATGGCAAAGTGATTATATTTCGTTTAGTTTTTGTTTTTTAAAGTAACGACCAAGTGGCCAGCGGCAGACAATGAGCCTATATGTTTGATCAATTTAGCCTTCTCAAATCATCACGACTTGCCTAAAATAAAATCTATTGATATAAAACAGTTCAAGCATATAACAATGTTTACACGTTAAACCTAGATAAATGTGTGCTATATCCAATCGTTTGTGCGGAGAGTGCAAGCTAAAGCGCGCTTTGCAGGACATGGAGGCGCCAGCGCAATCACTTTGCATTTTTTATAATAAATAAAATCAATAAAATATCACAAAAAAAAATCTAAAACTCTTTCATTATAATCATAATCCGTAAAGATGCACTTCTCTCAAGGTATGTCTAATGAGGAGATGCCGAGTCAGGATTGGCAAATTCATCTTTGCGACACCGACTCAGAAAACACTATTTATTAGTAAATAATTCAAATATCTCCTTACTGTTTCCCCCTGACACATTTATGGTAATTACTTTTGCCGATGCTTTGCGGCAAGCTTAAGGCTATTGCGTGCATTTGAACACAGAACTGTTCAGCTGCGCTGATGGCATGCACCATACATGCTGCTGCTGGCGGGACATTAAAACACTGTCGAGCTGCTCTTGACAGTCGCAGTAGCACAGTCTCGTGTTGTTTCCACCAGCGTAGCAATTTTTTTCATCACTAATTGATGGATGTCTAAAGTATACAAATAAGGAGAAGCCTAAAACAGGCCAGAGGGGCGTAAAAAAGTCGGGGCTCTAGTTCGGCTACATCAGAAATAAGTTTCTCAGTTATGAGGAGAATAAGAAACTGGCTCTGATCTAGTACACATAGAACGATTCTGCATTGTTTTTTTTTTTTACTCTTTGTACAGCAGTTATTGTTCATTCTAAATGTATTTTAATGTAGAATATGTGTTACATAAATACATGAAATGTAGAACATATAAAAAAGTGCTTAGTAGACATTCTGGTCTACTCCTGCTCCGGCGTCGAAACAATGGCGGACTGATGACATCTCACTCAGGGCGGGATTAAGGTAAAACGCTAGTGTCAATCAACAATCGTGGGAGGGGCCTGTCTGTGTGACGTCACACAGACAGGCATCTGAGAATGGCTTGATATGAGAAAGGGGAAATGATAAAAAAAATAACGGGTAGATCTTTATCATTATAGGGTGGTTGGGTACACACACTGCCAACACACATTTCAGTTCAAACAGCTTGTAAAAGTGCATGTGGCATCCGATGACCACTTTAAACAATTATCCGGCACATGAACCAGCGTATATATGCTAGTGTTCTCCTAAAGTAGTGTGTACACACATACACACACAGTGTGATGTTATGTGAGTTTTCTTACATTTATACGTATATGATGATTTGTGTGGTTCATAGAAAATGAAAAGGAGTGAGTATTATTAGTAGCTGCAATTAAGGGTCTTTTGTATTAAAGAGATTGTTCACACAAAAATTAAAATTTTGTTATCTTTGACTTGTCATCATTAACTCACTCTCAAGTTGCTCCAAACCTGTATGAGTTTCTTTCTCCTGTTGAGCATAAAAGAAGATACTTTGAAGAATCTTAGTATCCAAACAGTGGACGTTAGCCACTGATTTTCATAGGAAAAATACTATGGAAGTCAATGGCTGCTGTCAGCTGTTTTGGTGAACTATCCCTTTAATTAATTGATTGTTATGATTATATTGAGTTGGATTCTGTGTTTTAGCTTGCATGTATGATGGCCGGGAGTATCAGAACGGTCAGGAGTTTCCAGACCCCGCTGATCGCTGCAGTCATTGCATGTGCAGGAATGGTCAGGTGACCTGCGACAGGAGGCCATGTCCAAACCCAGGATGTAGTAACCCCATCACCCAGCCGGGCCAGTGCTGTCCAGTGTGTGATGGTACCGTATAACACCGTGTCCACATTACTAGTTACAAATCCCACAACAGCCTTGTCAATGCATTTTATATACATTTTGTGCTTTAAAGTTGTTGTTTTTTTTGTAAAGTAAAAATTTGTGTTTTTATTCATTTTAAGATGCCATATATATGCTAGTGTTCTCCTAGTGTACTTCATTGACAAAGTGCACTTTTGCTTTTATGTATGTAAGAAGTATTGATGACTCCTCCTCCTGCACTACAAAGACTTTTGTCCAATCAAAGATCTTTAGAATGAGAATGCTCGTCCCCTTCCTAACACCTGCAACTGACCAACAAGTTGCAAATTGGGGTTCATGGCTTTGATATAAACTAAAGCGTGACCTGCACATTGATAAGATTGTGTGCGTGTGTGTATGTGTTTATTGCCCAGGCTGTCAGTATGAGGGAAGGGTTTATGCCAATGGTGAGCCATTCCAGTCACCCACAGCACCATGTGAGGAGTGTAGATGTTCTGTAAGTACACACTCATACAGAATCATAATTTATTTATTTATTTACATTTTATTGAAATTAAAACCCACCCACCCTATATGTTCAACCTACCCAACGACTGCTGCTCTACCTACACATGCCAGGTAAGACCACCTATATATATGTGTAAATTTACCATAGTAACTACAGTTACCAACAAAATATCCTAGTTACTTCTCAGATTGTCACTACAGATGTTCTGTAAGTACACACTCATACAGAATCATAATTTATTTATTTACATTTTATTGAAATTAAAACCCACCCACCCTATATGTTCAACCTACCCAACGACTGCTGCTCTACCTACACATGCCAGGTAAGACCACCTATATATATGTGTAAATTTACCATAGTAACTACAGTTACCAACAAAATATCCTAGTTACTTCTCAGATTGTCACTATAACTAGTAACAATCAGAGGAGTAACTGTGGTATTTTTAACATGACTCTTAAACCACATGTACACTGTGAGGGAGGCTGTCAGATTATTTTCTGATTTTATGATAGTAGCAACAATGCATTAACAAAGTGCCATTGTAATACCATGTTTTTCCCCCCAATGTCAACAATAAGAAACAAAATTAAATTAAATATAACATAAAATAAAATAAAATACAACAAAATATGAAATTGTTTTATAAAAATATATTAAAAATGTTTCTCACGGTCAACAAAAAAGAAAAAGAAAAGAAAAGATAAAATGAAATAAATTACAATAAAATATAAAATAAAAATACCATGTGGTAATACCATGTTTTTTAGCCATGTACTATGTACAAAATATAATAGTACAGTATTACCAATAGATAACATTACTGCACCATAGTACAGCATTTGTAAGTCAAAACAAAACTCTAACTTAACCACTTTCAACAATAGAATAATAAAATAAAAGCACACTGTTTTGATCCCACATTATTTTATGATTTTATGCTAGTAGCAAGAAGGCATTAAGAAAAAAGTGCCATTGTATGTGTCTTTCAGAACAGCCGTGTGTATTGCGAGAGGAAGCGGTGTCCTCAACAGTGCGCTCATCCGGTGAGCATGAGGGACTGCTGTCCCGTGTGTGACGGCTGTCTGTTTGAAGGGCAGCGGTACGGAAACACGCAGACGTTCTACGCCCCCTCAGACCCCTGCAAGCGCTGCGTGTGTCAGAGCGGCTCTGTTACATGCAGCCCGGTCAATTGTCCCCCGGTTTCCTGCCATAACCCCATCATCCCGCCGGGACAGTGCTGCCCACAGTGCAGAGGTCAGTGTGTGTGTCTGTAGCAAACAGCAGACAACATGTTCTACGATGTTTTACTTAGGCAGCAACTTAAGGAATCAAATCAATATAAAAGAATCTGTATCTATAAAATATAATAATCTATAAATTCTATTTCAATTAAAAATAGAATTTAAGACATTAAAAATACACAATTTATTATGATTTTACACTAGCAACAATAATAAAAAGTGCCATTGTAATACCATGTTCTTTCCACTGTCAAAATAAAATAAAAATGTAAACTTGACATAAAAATCTTAAACATTGTTGTGAAGGAGCATCCCTATTAGGATTTTACACTAGCAACAATACATTAACAAAAAGTTGCCATTATAATGCCATGTTTAAAATATAATAAAACTTCTACTCTGTTGTGGAGGATCTCTAATAAGATTTTACGTTAGTAGCGATACATTAATAAAAAAGTGCCATTGTAAAACCATGTTTTTTTTTTCACATCAACAATTCAGTTCAATTAACAAAATAAAATAAAAATGCTTCTACACTGTTATAAAGGAGGGTCCCAGATTTTTTATTATGATTTTACGGCAGCAACAATACATTAACAAAAAAAAGTGGCATGGTAATACCATGGTTTTTTTGGACATGTACCATGGTACAATCATGAATTCTTTCTCGAGTACTATGCAAATATCATAATACATAAATATGGTAATCAAACTGTAATATGGTTTAATGTATATCAAAATACCTAACTTCAAGCTCTATTGAGATCAGCTGAGCTCACTAAGCTCTAGAAAAGTCATCTAGGCTCTGGAAAAGATGTGAGTTTGTGTTCCTGTGATGATTGTGTCTGTATGTGATCTGGTTTTGACATGTGATCTCTTCGGCCTCACAGCGTGTTTTCAGCAAGGTCGGGAGTATTTAGAAGGACAGAGCTTGACCCTCCCCAATGAGCCCTGCATCAAATGCACCTGTGTGGTAAGACACACAACACACAAAACCAGTCGTTTCATCCTGCTGAGATTTGACTGATAGAAAGCTCACTGTTTACAAATGTGTGTGTGTTCAGAACGGTGAGGTGAACTGTGTGGGTCCAGACTGTCCTAAACTGACCTGCATGCATCAGGTCACTGATCCCGGCTCCTGCTGTCCCCGCTGCAGAGGTACAGACACGTCCATTAAAGAGGCCATATAGCATTTTATTTTTTCCCTAAAATCCACTTATGTTATTTAAATCCATTTTTTTTTGCACCAGTTTAGTTTTTCATGATAATTTCCCACCCTTTCTGTGACCCCTAGACTAGACCCCTATGACATTCATCATGATCGTTCTTGATGTGGTAAACTCTTGGTGGTCATATTAATTTTAGTTGTAGTTTTTAGTTGTGCTATTGTCATTTTTATTATTTATTTTAATATAATTAAATATTAATATCATATAATATTATTATATAATTATATATTGTAATATTATATAATAATAGTCTTATTTAGTATTAGTTTTTGTTTTAGTAATTTTATTACTTCAGCTTAAACTTATTTTATTTCAATTATTTGCCAAGGCAGCATTTTTATTTTTTGTTTTTAAGGTTTTTTTTAAGTTTAAAAACTTTCCTGTATTTTTTTTTTTTTTTTTTTTCAATTAACGAAAATTATTTTTTGTAGTTTTGGTTAACATTAACAAAAAGAACAAATAATTAATTACAATTTTATATTATTTTTGAATTTTATCATTAATTAAAATTTTACTACATGTATTAATTAAAATACATTTAGTTAATAAAATGTAATAATTATTTATGCATTTTAAAATAAACACTTTAATTATCTTATATTAAATATTATATATATATATATACATACATACATGCATACATACTAGGGCTGTGCAACTACTACACTTACTACACAGAGCCGTAGTTCACTGACAAGCTACGTAATATCACGTTCATTATCGGCAATGAATCGCCTGCGATTATGAATGCGATATTGCGTAGCTTGTCAGTGAACTATGGCTCTGTGTAGTAAATGCCACTCCATCTGAAAGCACGTGCTGGAGATTTACTACTAATCACAGAACCGGCTTTACTGACGAGGTGCGCATGAAAATCGCATTCGATTATTTGCACAGCCCTAGTATGTATGTATGTATGTATGTATGTATATTATATAAACTTATCAATTTTATGTATAGATCACACTTTGACTAAAATAAATGCTACTAATGTAATCCGTCTCTCTCTCTCTCTGTTTTTCAGGCTGTATTTATGATGGCGTTGAGCACCTTGAAGGCAGTACCTGGTTTGCATCCAGCAGTCCCTGCATGTCCTGCATGTGTGTGAATGGAGTGACCACCTGCTCAGAGGTCTACTGTCTGTCCACCTGTCTAAACCAGATCAGCGTGCCGGGCGAATGCTGCCCAGTGTGTGCAGGTACAACTACAATCCCTACAAACAGTTTCGTGAATGCATAGTTTTGCTCTGAAGGTCTTGAGTTTGAAATGTGTGTTTTTCTTCTGTCAGACTGTGTGTATGAAGGCCGTGTGTACGGCCCTGGAGAGAGTTTCCACGCCTCTGATGACCCCTGTCAGATCTGCATCTGTGAGGTACGGCTCATCACAACATGATGTGTGCATGTGTTGTTTTTCTTGCCTTACGGGTGTGTGTGTGTGTGTGTGTGTGTGTGTGTGTGTGTGTGTGGTAGGTGATGCCAGACGGGGAACAGCACTTGCGCTGTTACAAGAAGCAGTGCCCAAGTCTGGTGGACTGTCCTAAACACAACATCCTATACAGTGGCTCTGACTCCTGCTGCCCTGTCTGTGCACGTTAGTATGAACTGCTGTCAGCAGATGCTTTCCATTGCACTGCTAGTTTTATCACTCCTTAGTCTCTTTATTCTCACATATTGTAGCAAAACCAAATGGAAAATGAACAAAAGCGTATTTATTATAAATTATGTTTGTTCATAACACATTAATGTTAATTTATAGAACTTGAAATGTTAATAATGTACTAGTATATGTAGAAATTAACATTAATGATGCCTAATGCATTAACTAATGTTACGAATCGAACCTTGTTGAAATGATTTCTGTAACTGCAATAAAGCTAAAATTAAATAAAATATAAATAATTGATGAAATTTATACTAATTTAACAAATTTTAGCTTTTTAAGTTTGTTGAAATACTAAAATAACTTTTACTAAATAAGTCTAAATCTGAAATAAAATTAAAGCTAAATATAAATATGAATAAACATAATAAAAATACATATAAAAAGCATAAGAAAAACTAATAAATATGACAAAACTAAAATGATAAAAAAATAAAACTGAAAATAGCAAAATAATAGCCTATTTAAAGTATTAATGAATACTGTAATAGTATATAAATAATACTAAAATAACTCTGATCAGTTTAATTGTTATATTTTGTTTTTCTTTCTTCATTTCTATTATTTCTATTATTAGAAATATATTTTTTTATTTTTTTATTTCATTTGGGGTGATAAAAATAAGTTTTGATGTATTTCAGTTAAATTTATTCTCTGTCCTGTCCATGTTCATTTCTAATTTTCTAATTGAATCTAATTTTTAAAATGTCAAACTTTGACTCATCTTCACAACAGTGACCCATATTGAACAAACCATACTTTATTTATGTCAAATTAAATATGGAATGTCTTCGAAACGAAGATCTTTTTAAGTCCTTTTTAAGATCACTTGATTAATTCATTGGATTTTTAACATTTTATTGATCTGAAAAGTATAAGTAAATGCAAAACTGCAATGCAAGACGCTTAAATAATCACATAAATTACATAAAAATGTAGTCACTTAAAACAATGAATATATTTTATACCAAAATAAGCAACCCACACCATTATTAACCCAACGCACGACTGTCCTAATTTGAAATCCGAGTTCAGCTTCTCCAGATCATTTGATTTTAAAATGAATGTTATAGGATGATAGTTGTATTCTTGTGGTTTGTGTTTCAGAGCCCCTCAGTAACTGCACAGCTACACTGATCGGTAATGAAGTGTTGGCCACTCATGATCCGTGTTTTACCTGTCAGTGCAAGGTATATAAACACACACACTACTGTTTTAAAAAGCCATGTGCGTTGATATGATGTATGAGTAATGTGTTTGTGTAGGATTTGACGTGGACATGTATCCATCGGGGCTGTCCTCCTCTCAGTTGCCCTCCGGCCGATCAGCACACACCGCCGGATTCCTGCTGCCCCGTCTGTGATGGTAAAGAGTCTCTCTATCAGAAACAGTGCAACGCTGTACATGTGTGCTCATCCGTATATGTGTGTGTCTCAGAGTGTGTATTAGACGGCAACCAAACCCGCGTGTCAAACGGCCGGAGATGGACAGACAAGGAGAACGAGTGTGTCACCTGCATCTGCAATGTGAGGAAGACTAACATTTAATTGTCAGGAAACCATTTCAGGAGAAACACAAAAAAAATGTTCTCACATCAAACAAACCAAACTCTGTTGCATATGGACCAAAAGTTCTAGAATCCCATTAATTTACTTTTTATGGATTATTATGTGCAATTCAAAGTAATAACTATAGCTATATATATATATATATATATATATATGTGTGTTTTAGCAAGGGCATATCGAGTGTGATCTGCAGGAGTGTTCTCCTCTCGATTGTCTGAATGGATCGATCAAAGTGAAGAACCCTGGGAAGTGCTGTCCTGAGTGCACAGGCATCTTAACTGTGGTTTACTCCAAAGACGCTCTTGCGCAGTGTGTGTACGATGGTCAGCGGTACAACCACAATGACCACTGGGAAGTGGACGAGTGTACGTCCTGCACCTGTGTGTATGGAGAAGTGCACTGCCAGACCCAGAGATGCCCAACGCTCACATGTGCCTCGGTAGGATGACAATACACCTTTGAGGATACTATATAATAGTGAGGACTTCACATAGATGCAAACCTACTGAAACTCACAAGTCGGTGTTTGACAGGTTTTAATGTATTAGTGAGGATATTTTTGAATAGTAACTGAGCTGAATGTATCATACATTTGTGTGTTTGTAGGATGAAACGCCGGCTCTGGTTCCGGGAATGTGTTGTCCTCACTGCATTCCTCACCCCGCCACCTGCATTGTGTTTGGAGACCCTCACTACCGAACGTTTGATGGAAAGATGGTGAACTTCCAGGGGAAGTGCACATATGTTCTGGCTCAGGACTGTGAGGGTGGAGACTTCAGGTGCTCAGTATATTGTCTCAATCATATCATATCAGTAAGATTTAAAAAAAGAAATGAATGCTTTTGTTCCAGCAAGGATGCATTAAATTGATCAGAAGTGACAGTACAGACATTTGTTGCAAAAAATCTTTGAAATAAATGCTGTTCTTTTTAACTTTTTGTTCTGAAAAATATCACAATTTCCACAAAAATATTAAGCAGCATGTCTGTTTTCATTGATAATATTAAGATATGTTTCTTGAGCAGCAAATCAGCATATTAGAATGATTTCTGAAGGATCATGTCACTGAAGACTGGAGTAATGATGCTGAAAATTCAGCTTTGCTTCACAGAAATGAGTTACATTTTAAAATACATTCAAACAGAAAAATATGAAAGCCTGTTTCTGCCACTGAATTAAAAATAAAAAAGGTAATTGCGAATGTATCTCACAATTCTTTTTTTCTCAGAATTGAGATATAAACTTGCAATTGCGAGTTACAAAGTCAGAATTGCAAGATATAAACTTGCAATTCTGACTTTTTTTCTCAGAATATTATTTCACAGTAGTACTGTTTTCACTGTATTTTTTTATCAAATGAGTGTGAGCATGAGACCGATCCCAAATGTTTGAACAGTAGTGTATTTTGTGCATTAGAAGAATAATTCACCCAAAAATGCAAGTTAGCAACATTATTTTAAAAAGAGATTTAAAAAGTGTAGTCCATATGTACATAGTCTGAACAGACACTTGTGTTTGTGTTCCAGTGTTCATGTGTCTAATGAGGACCGGGGACGTAGGGGAGTGTCTTGGACTAAAGAAGTGTCTGTGTTTATTGGAGATATTGTGGTACAGCTGTTTCAGGACTGGATTGTCAAGGTGATAGGTTTTACAATGTTGTTTAAACTTTTTCATTGCTTACCATAAATATGGTATTTTGTATATTTTGAAATGGTTTTTATAGTTTATTTGAATTCTCACTATTCCCTTTTTTGCCTAAAATAGTATCAGTTACTATTTCAATAATTGAAAGGGGTCATATGATGCAATTTCAAGTTTTCCTTTCTCTTTGGAGTGTTACAAGCTGTTCATGAATAGATAAGATCCCTAAAGTTGCAAAGACTAAAGTCTCAAA
>NW_015539923.1:832949-852918 GCF_001515605.1 Sinocyclocheilus anshuiensis
CAATCACAGCACACCTCACTTTTCAGACCGATGAGCTTTGTAAAAATCGACGCGTTTCAGAAGGCGGGGCATAGAGAAGAAACAATAATGTACAGTATATGGAAAATAATGTGTTTTTGAACCTTAAACCGCATAAACACATTTCATTACACCAAATACACAAAATAATGTTCTTTTTTTAGCAACGTCATATGACCCCTTTAACAACATATGCGTGTGTTTACATTATATTGAAGTAGGTTAATGGTCACATGACATACAGATAAATCTTTTTTCTTCTTTTTGTCCATGCCTCAGGTTGATTATCAGCAAGTCTCTCTGCCGTTTCTTAAAGAACCGTATGTTTACCTGGAGCGCAAGACCAACACCATCCTCCTGAACACCAATGTTGGGCTGAAGGTACAGCCTCTGCATGAATTCACTCTGTGTTCAGTCTCCTATAGGAAATATATCCTATAGGATTTATTTGTAATGTTTTTATATGAATTTCATGATGACACTTGTGAGTTTATTTGCTGATTGTGATGTAAGGTGTTGTGGAATGGTCGTTCTCATCTGGAAGTCAGTGTTCCTGGTACCTACAAGAAGTACATGTGTGGTTTATGTGGCAACTTCAATAACTACCCTCAGGACGACACGAAACTACGCAATGGACAAATCACCAGCTCTGAAGCAGTGTTTGGAAACAACTGGAAGGTTAAGACGCTAAAACATCTTTATGCTGTGCTTGCTTATTGATATGTGGGATAGTAGCTGACAGCAAACGTAGAAATGGGACAGTTTTTGATGGAGAATGTGGGAAAACAAAACCGGTTTTCCCATTTATACACCAAGGCTAAGCATATCAGCGCTGATGCATAATTTTTTATTGTAATTAGTATAGCATGTATTTCACATGAATGTTAAATTATATGTACTTTGTTCTCCTTGCAGGTGGGCAGTGGAAATCCAAGTGTTCAGTGTCCTGATGCGATAAACATTCACCCATGTAAAGAAGCAGGATACTCGGCCCGTAAGACTGCGAATGCTCGCTGTGCAGTGCTGAAGTCGCCCGTGTTTGAGCGCTGTCATAAGCTGGTGCCACCCGAGATGTTCTATGCTTCGTGTGTGTATGATCTGTGTGCCTGCGGCTCCAATATAGACGAGTGTTTGTGTGACGTGTTGGAGGCTTACGCGTCTGAGTGCCGTGAGGCTGGAGTTATCCTGCAGTGGAGGTCGCCGACACTCTGCGGTGAGTGACAAATACACATACAGTACAGTACAACTTTGAAACTGATCTGGATCAACACCGAACTGACTTGAACTGAATAATAATACTATTGTTTTCTGTAGAGCTGCTTTATAGCTGAATTAAATTTCTTTCATAATTGATGAATATTGCAACATTGACACTGTTATTGAATAAACTGAATCAATATTTAACTAAATTGAGCTGAATAATGACATTTGTCTTCTGTACAGCTGTACAGCTGACCCTTATGAAATAAAACAATATACTGGAAAACATAATACAGTATGTTGGTGCTTATGTTTTTCAGTATACTGCAATATATGCATAGGCCATGTACTGTATAGCTATATATTGATACATATAAAAATATGTTACAAAAGATATCTATTTCAGATAAATGCTGTTCTTTTGAAACTGAAATTGCACACAACTGGTTTCAACATTAATGATAATCAGAAATGTTTCTTGAGCATCAAATCAGCATATTAGAATGATTTCTGAAGGATCACGTGACACTGAAGACTGGAGTAATGATGCTGAAAATTCAGCTTAATACATTACATTTTAAAATATTTTAAAATAGAAAACAGTTATTTTAAATTGTAAAAAATAATCATAATATTTCTATATTTTTTTTGTATTTTGGATAAAATAAATGCAGCTTTGGTGAACAGAAGAGACTACTTCAAAACCATTTAAAAAATCTTACCGTTTTAAAACTTTTGACCGGTGGTGTAGATTGTCACATATTTTTCAATAATTCAAAAAAGCGACAATTCTTTATGTATTAATATATAATAATACACTGCTCAAAGAAATTAAAGGAACACTTTGAAAACGCATCAGATCTCAATGGGGAAAAATATCATGCTGGATCTATGCTAATATGGACTGGGTAATGTGTTAGGAATGAAAGGATGCCACATCATTTGATGGAAATGAAAATTATCAACCTACAGAGGGCTGAATTCAAAGACACCCCAAAAATCAAAGTGAATGGACCGAAACATAATGTCCCAGAGGTGTTCTACTGGATTTAGGTCAGGTGAGTGTGGGGGCCATTCAATGGTATCAATTCCTTCATCCTCCAGGAACTGCCTGCATACTCTCGCCCCATGAGGCCGGGCATTGTCATACACCAGGAGGAACCCAGGACCCACTACACCAGCGTAGGGTCTGACAATGGGTCCAAAGATTTCATCCCGATACCTAATGGTAGTCAGGGTGCCATTGTCTAGCCTGTAGAGGTCTGTGTGTCCCTCCATGGATATGCCTCCCCAGACCATCACTGACCCACCACCAAACCGGTCATGCTGAACGATGTTACAGGCAGCATAACGCTCTCCACGGCTTCTCCAGACCCTTTCACGTCTGTCACATGTGCTCAGGGTGAACCTGCTCTCATCTGTGAAAAGCACAGGGCACCAGTGAAGACTGGAGACCAATGAAGACCTGCCAATTCTGGTGTTCAATGGCAAAAGCCAATCGAGCTCCACGGTGCCGGGCAGTGAGCACTAGAGGACATCGGGCCCTCAGGCCATTCTCTTGAAGTCTGTTTCTGATTGTTTGGTCAGAGACATGCACACCAGTGGCCTGCTGGAGATAATTTTGTAGGGCTCTGGCAGTGCTCATCCTGTTCCTCCTTGCACAAAGGAGCAGATACCGGTCCTGCTGATGGGTTAAGGACCTTCTACAGCCCTGTCCAGCTCTCTTAAAATAACTGCCTGTCTCTTGGAATCTCCTCCTTGCTCTTGAGACTGTGCTGGGAGACACAGCAAACCTTCTGGCAATGGCACGTATAGATGTGCCATCCTGGAGGAGTTGGGCTGCCTGTGCAACCTCTGTAGGGTCCAGGTATCGCCTCGTGCTACCAGTAGTGACACTGACCCGAGCCAAATGCAAAACTAGTGAAAAACAGTCAGAAAAGATGAGTAGGGGAAAAAATGTCAGTGGCCTCCACCTGTAAAACCATTCCTGTTTTGGGGGTCGTCTCATTGTTGCCCATCTAATGCACCTGTTGTTAATTCCATTAACACCAAAGCAGCTGAAACTGATTACCAACCCCCTCTGCTACTTAACTGACCAGATCAATATCCCAGGAGTTTAATTGACTTGATGCTATACTCTGATTAAAAAGTGTTTCTTTAATATTTTTGAGCAGTGTATATTAACACAATATATTAAAATGTAAGGACATATACATGTAGTTATGTATTTATGTTTATACAAGGGAAAGTCATTTGATATTTGTTATGCTTTAGTTTAACTCCATCCTTTCCCTCCTTCATCCCTACAGCCGTGGGCTGTCCGCTTGACCGTGGTTATGTGTTTGATGAATGCGGGCCGCCGTGTCCTAAGACGTGTTTTAACAAAGATGTGCCGCTTGGCGTGATCGAGGCTCACTGCTTCAAACCCTGTGTGCCGGGATGCCAGTGTCCCGCTGGCCTAGTGGAACACAACGCTCACTGCATCGCCCCCGAGAAATGCCCGAAAATTATCCACGGCAATCTCTGAGACCCACAAACTCGACCAAACATCACGTGGAGTCAAACCAGCTAAAACTGAGATCTGATGAACCACAACAAGCTCTTTAAGTCAACACGAAATCAGAATTTGCTTTATTTCTTTTTAATTCATATTCCTGGTCTTACACTATAAGATTTATTAGTGTACGTTATTTCAAAAAAAAAATTTGTAACATTAAAAATAATTAAAACAAATATCCTGTTTCACTCAGAAATACATCAAATTACTATGGACACTTGTTTCCGCAACAGATGAAAAAAAAAAGGTAATTGCTTTTTCATCTAACAATTCAGACTCTTTTGTAAACTCAGAATTCTGAGAAAAATAGTTCGAATTGTGAAATGAAAAATATCAGAATTGCGAGGATTCTTGTGTTTGTCTCGCAATTCAGAATTTGTAGCTCACAAATCAGACTGTTTTTCTCAGATTTGCAAGAAAAAAAGTCAGAATTATGAGATGTCAAAACTTTACATTTTTTAACCTGTGATGGAAACAGGCTTCCCCGAATTACGAATAGAGTTTTGTGTTGACTTTAAAATGCTTGAACTTAAAGCACATTTAAGTTTTACTTTATATCTCAAACCACATAAACAGTTTTCAACTGTATACTGCATTTAGTTGTTTTGTTGAATTGTTTTATTGGTGCTACTGTGTGTAAGTGTTTCTGACTGATTATAGGACACTGTGTTAACCTGTGTTTCATGGAGCTAATTTTTACGTCCTTCCACTGATAGGAGGATGGACAAAGTTTAACTACTTTTTCCTCACCACAGAACAAGAGTACAAAGAGGAAAAAGCATTTTTTTAATAATAATGAATTATGATTTTTTTTTTTTGCATGCCATAAGTTGCTTTTCTGGACTTTTCCTCTTTAATTTGATATTTTGAAAGAAATTAATATGAGTTGAACAATATGGATCTGAAATCTGCATAATTTTATCTGCACTGTTTTTGATAGGGCTTTTTTGGCTGTTGCACTGGTATTGTGATTTAAATATATTGTTACTCTCTTAAAATACATAGTTTTATAAGCAATATGTTATAAAGACACTTCATTTGCAACACTGACAGTGAATCTAAATAAAAATAGAAACACGAGCTAAATCTAACAGTGCCTTCACAGGATTATTTTGAGTTATGATTGTTATATTCATCAGATGCATTGACATTCTCAGGTTCTGTAAACCGTCAGTTTTTGTGTATGACATTGTCATAAACATTGTATTCTCATATTTACTGTGTCACGTTATTACACAAAATCCCACTGTTACCCAGCCTGTGTTTGTTCTTATTTGGTTTATTCACATTACCCTTTTAGTGAAAAACAGTAAAAGAAAAGTGCAATACTTTTTTTTTTCATATTTGTTTGACACTATTTGATTATGAACTGTTGGGGGATTTTTTTTTGTTTTGTTTTTTTTTTTGCCATCTCTTGGCTACCCCTTTTTCAATATAATGTAAATGAATTTTTTTGCTAGATAAGCACACATCAAAAACATTTAATTTAAAAACATCTCAAATTTAATTTAGATTTACAGTAAACATGACGTGGTTATATCATTTTAATAATTGTATTGTTTATAGTCTTAAAATATTTGGTTGCTATTTAAAAAAAAAACAATCTTGAATGAAAAAAAAATACTAAATAAAAATCCTAAATGGTTAAATTTAACCAAAAAAATGTCAAGTCTATCATAAGTAGCTATCTATCTTGGATTCAGCCAGGCTTTTTAGTGTTTAAGTATCATCACTAAATGAGTGTCATGATTTGTCTGAGGAAGAGTGTGGTCAGCACTGAGCTGAAGGTCCTCTTCTGTAATCTGACTCGAACGGTTTCCTCGGCAACAGACGTGGCTTTGTTGTAATCATGCATCATTCGTGAAGATAAACTCTCCGAACAGGTGAGACACTTTCTCTTTTCATGTTTAAATTATATAAGGTAAAACTATCTGTTATATTTTAATTTGATTATGAAGTACGGCAAGAACTCATTTTATTATGATGATTGTGTGTGCAGTATATAGATATAATTTTTTTGGTACGATGAAATCGAGCTTACACAAGGTGCTTTGTCTTTTTTAGGATGGAAGAGTGTTTTCATTTGGTCTGTGAGGCGATGGGTGTACATGAGGATGATGAGGTCGGCGTGGACATGATCTGTTCCCTCTATAAGAGCGTCTTCCTCATCACCGCCGGCCTGGACGAGACAGAGAGCCATTGCACAGGTGAACAAGATGTTCTGCTGTCTCAGATTCTCATGAATGAGAAGAGTGAGACAGAAAAGAAGCAGAAAGAGAAATGTTTTGTGTGATGTGTTCAGGTCAGAGGTCAGACTGGAGGCTTGTCATGTTCAGCCCGAGGAGTTCTGCATGTTCTCCTAGTGATGGAGAAACAACGTGAGAACAGAGAAGAGGTCTTTTTTCAATTTCATTCAATTCTGTCTATACAGTATTTCTCTTTATTTCTGACTATGTGTATATTTTTTCTTATTTATACTAAATCTAAATTAAGAAATAACTTCATTCTAAAAAAATTAAAAAAAAAACAAAAAAAATTTGTTGCAATGTACCATGTTAATATGAAGGATTTTTTCACAGGAATTTTACTTGCATTTTGAATTGTGCGTTTCATTGTGCTATGTTTTAGGATTGAAGGAAATAATCTTAACAAAAAGCATACTTGTAATTTTTGGGTCTTTTGGGTGCTTGAATTCGGAAATCATGTCAATTTGTGAAATTATATTATATTATATAAATTGTGAAGTTATATTGTTGCAAATTCAAGGATGTGAATGGCTTATATTTTCTGTAGCTGTACTGGGATCTCCAGATGTTGAAGGCTGGTAGAATTGATCATAAACAAAACACACAATCTTCAACAATCAACTTCAGCTCCAGGCAACAGGTAGAAAACCAAATCATATAATAATATAATATTGTATTGTATTATATTGTATTATTTTGTATGTTTTTAGTTAATCAGCTTTGCACTCTATTTTAGCTCATTCAATCATTTGTTAATCACTTTGGAGAAAGGTATCTGCTAAATGTATGTGTGCATCTTTTGTGATTGTTTTTTTTTTTCTGGGAGCAGGATCCAGAGCAGTTTAGTATCTTGTGTCTTCAGAACAGAGCCAAGAGACTCTACACCAGGTCAGTTTAAGCACACACTCTTTCATTCAGCTGCTCACAATCCCATTGAATAAAATCAGCGTATATTCCTCTTGCTTTCGGTTCAGACTCTTCAGATTCTTGACGGCGTGTGGAGTGTCCTACTGTCTCTTTCTCAGAAGAACACTGGCGTCATGCGAGCGGGCAAGATCTGTCCCAGCACTACTGACATCCTCCAGCTCCTGGACTACAAGTATGAGGTCATCAGAGAGCGACTGTACAGAGAGATGTTGCAGGATGAGTATGGTAACAGATATACTGAGTTCATAAACGCTCCCTTTCACAGAATAGTTTAACAGTATCTTATCACACATCATTACAGGTGTTGTTTGGTGGGACTCGATGTCGGCATGGGATCAGACAGAATGTGTGTGTGAACTAGGAGTGTGTGTAGAGCTGGCTTTCAGACACAGAGACTGGCTTCAGGTGTGTGGGCTTCCCGGGGCCCTCCGGGGCTACAGGTACTATTAGTTATTTGTGCATCTGTACGTGCAGTTGCTGACTTTTGAGTCTGCCATTATATATTTGGTATATCAATGTTTTAATGCATTATACTTTTCAAAGGTGTAACAATGATCGATAAGTGTTATAATGTTTTATAACTGTGGTTACAATTATTCATGAGATCATACAATCTATTATAAGATGCATGATGAGGCATGATGCATTAAAAATAATAGTAACACAAAGTTTTACTTAGTTAAATGCACTCTTTAACATGAAATGTATTTTATTAAACAATGTTAATTTCATCATTTACTAAAACATTATTAAAACCAAAAGTTGTATCTCTTAATATTATTCAGTGGAACTAACAATGAATTGTTTTACTTTTATTAACTAACAGTAACAAAGATTAATAAATACTGTAATAAATGTATTGCTCACTGTTAATGTTAGTTAATGCATTAATTCATGTTAAAATTAACGTTAAATAATGGGACCTTATTGTAAAGTGTTACCAAAATATTTTTATATGCATATGTATATATATATGTATATATAAGCTTAAATTAAAGTGCTACCAAATACATTATTCATTATTTTTGATGAATATGGTAGGAGCTGTGGTTCAGATACATTACACATTAATTATATTTGATGAATATGGCAGGAGCTGTGGTTCTGTGGTCTTGCGAGGCTGTCCTGAGAGTGTTAAACCTAGAGATCAGGCTTGGTCATCTAAACCGAGGGAACAGGCTTGGTCCGCTGTCATCTTCCTGTCAGAGCTGGAGTCACATTATCAGGATGAGAAGGAGTCAATCAGCGCACTCATGAACAGGTCATTCTATTGTGTTTATTGGTTGATGATTTCTCATAAATGCATGTGATTGGCTTAAAGCATCAGTAAGTCTCAAATATTTTAGATAAAGCCGATTTAGTCCAGACACATGATGACCTTAACTAACCATAGAAGAAGACAATTTATGGTTTTGCCTACAATAGCGCAACTCTGAGAATGCAATTTGAAGGCAATGTAGTGTTGCAGCGATGACGCATTTTTGTAGGCCAACCCAGAAGTTAGTGTGTATTACCAGTGTTGGGGGTAACACATTACAAGTAACGCGAGTTACGTAATCAGATTACTTTTTTCAAGTAACTAGTAAAGTAACGCATTACTTTTTAATTTACAAGAGAATATCTGAGTTACTTTTTCAAATAAGTAACGCAAGTTACTTTTTTTTTCAATTTATTGATTGACAGCTCTCCTGTCCCCATGTTGAGAGAAATCAGAAGATGTTACTGTAGTTCTAAAATAAATATGAATATGCATGAATTCATCTCACTCACAAAAAAAACAAAACAGATTCATTATTCCTCAAAATTTATAAAAATAATGCAATATATAATGCAATAATGCAACTCGCAATGACGCAAACCTGCAATAAATAAATGTTAAACAACACAAATATCCTTTATGTATTTAATCCCATTCTATTAACCAATGTCTTTGCTTCTGACCTTCGATGATCCAGTTCAACCATACTAATAAGCAAAAATTACTCTAGACAAACATTTGTGTGTCTTTTTTTATTGCTGAAGTGTGTTGAAATTTCTTCTTCTGTATTCTATTGTACAGACGTAAATTTACTTTCCCTTCAGCCTGAGGCTTATTCATTTCACTTTTGGTGTGAAAAGGCTTTTATATTTGCCAAAAATATAACTTTTTTATTTTAAAAACAAACAAGCATGCCCTGTCCAGATTTAAAATGTAACGCAAAAGTAACATAACGCATTACTTTCCATAAAAAGTAACTAAGTAACGTAATTAGTTACTTTTTTATGGAGTAACGCAATATTGTAATGCATTACTTTTAAAAGTAACTTTCCCCAACACTGTGTATTACTGATGTATTTTATATCGAAGAATAAAATGTGAAAATATCTTGAGCTTGTTTTAACCGCAGATCACGCATTTAATTAAAAAACATTCAAGAAATCCACTGACTTTGCGACAATGGAACCGGAAGTGCTAAAACAACTCATTTACTGGTTTTAGCCTAGAAAAATATGTCCTTCCTTCAACACAATAAATATGAGCATGCATAACTAGAAACTTTGACAGTCATATACCGGCATAGTTAAGCATGACCTTTTAATGTCAATATCAATCTGTAGTATTAAACATGCTAATGGTTGCAGATGTTGTGTTGTGATTTACTGCTCCTGCAGATTGGGACGGGAAGCTCTGCTTGTTATATATCTCAGTATGTGTGTCGCTGTGAGGAGAGCCGAGAAAGAGAATCAGTCCTACACTGCACTGCTGGTTGCTAGACAGCACTGGGACAGATGGTGAGCATGTTAAATATGGGAAGTGGACACATCATCCGTATTTAAAACATTACATGCTGACACATCCACCTACTTTCCCTCCGATGTGTGCAAGCTTGAATCCAAACATCTGTGTGTGCTCTAGGCCTTATATGAGAGGTTCAGTCAGTCAGGATCTCACCAGGATCTGGCTTCAGGAAAAACTGGATCCCACTGCTAAAACACAGCAGGGCTGGAAAACAGGAAATTGCGCACAACAGGTAATGTGTGCACATATACATGACATTTGGTGCCTTCAAGTCTTCCAAATTCCTATTTGTGAGTTCAGAAGTTACAGCATGTTGTGTTATAAGTTCAAGGAATTTTGGTTGGAATGAAAAAAACATGATTGGTGCTCATATAAAATATAGTAAAAATAGTAATATTGTGAAATATTATTACAATTTAAAATAACTTTTATTTTTACTTTTTATTAAATTTATTCCTGTGATCATTACTCCAGTCTTCAGTGTCACATGATCCTTCAGAAATCATTTTAATATGCTGATTTGCTGCTCAAAAACCATTTCTTATTATTATCAGTGTTGAAAATAGTTTAATATTTTTGTGGAAACCATAATATGTTTTTCTTCAGGAATTTATGATGAAAAGAAAGTTCAAAAGAACCGCATTTATTTGAAATATAAATCGTTTGTAACTTTATAATTTTCTTTACTGTCAATTTTGATCAATTTAATGCATCCTTGCTGAATAAAAATCAGCGCCAGGCATGACGAAGCGGATATCATCTTCTTTTGGAAGGCCAAACAAAGTAAGTTAGTTTCGCTTTCACAACGAAACACAGCGCCTTCACAACATGGCGGCGGCAGCAACAACAATACTACAGCTAGCATAAAAGTTACGCCTTCTTTATTTGCGTGAACAACATGCAAATTTTAGTCTTTGCAACTTTACAGATCTCCTTTATGCACCAAGAGCTCGTAACACTTCAAAGAGAAAGGAAAAATTGAAATAGCATCACATGACCCCTTTAATGTATATTGTAAATACTATATATTGTATCATTCTTACAAAAAATTATGGGAAATTTAGGAAAAACATGGTAAATTCATTTGGTCTCCTCATAAGCCAGCTTTATGAACAGTAAACTAAATACATAGATTCGTGAGTGATTATCTTGTAATATACTGTATAATCATTCCAAAATGACCTAAAGGTTGAAATATTTGCCTCATATGCTTGTGTTATGTACAGTTTTATTATAGATTGATTATTTTGTTTATTACCCATCAGGCTGTGCTGCAGTGTTTGGTTCCGTGTCAGGAGCAAGAAAGGAAACGATTGGTGGAGATCTTACACAGGCTTTACCTGAGTGACCTTGAGGGAAACATTCAGAAAAACAACAGTTAAAAACATCAACTACATATAAAAACACACACACCACTACAAAAGTGAAATAATATTCCTGTCATCATTTACTCACCCTCATGTTGTTCCAAATTAGTATGATTTGGGCTTCGTTTTTGGGTGAACTGAGTAGTGACTTAACATTAGAAGCACATCAGCGGTAAAATGTGCCTCTGGTTTTCATTAAAGTGTGCATACGTGTCTATCTTTCAGATGTGGTTCATGGATACGCGGTGGAACAGAGCTGTGTGTGGAGCCTGCAGCAGATCAAAGCCTCTCTACAGGAAGCACATGGTTCTTATCCCGGACCACTCGCCCCAGGGTGTTCTGGGATAGATGTCTCATGGGGGAAGTGTGCCACTCATTTGCTGACCCAGCTGACACAAGCACAAGATGACGAGGCCTGGACCATTTTAAACTCTCTGCCAGATTTGGTGAATCTCACACGCATTACAGTATACAGCATACTGTACTGTGCAGTGATCAGTATGCAAGTATTCCATTTTGAACAGAACAATAGTACATACTGTAGCAATTCTAAAAGATGAACTGTGCATTTGTCAAATTTAAACTAAGCTAAAAATAGATCGTGCAAATACAAAAATGAAGTTAAAGAATATGAAAAGCAAAGTAGTAAATAAACCAAACATTCTGTGTGCAGAGCAGATGATGTTTATTGTGTGAATTAATGTCTCTTTCACTTCTCAGGATCCTGAGGGTCTTTGGACTTTGCTTCGCAAATATGAGAGTGAACTTCACAGACCCAGTTTCCACAACCTACGTGAAGTTTTGCAGTCACGTGTGCCAACGCACACCAGCAGAGGCACCAGCGCAATGAACGCTCACACTGTAATGACTAATTACTTACACATTATCAATCACAAATCAAGCTTTTAGATTATTTTCATTATTCTTTAGCGTTTCATGATTTTTTAGGAAATCATTTATGGAGTAGATCTTTAGCAAGGCTTCACTTTTGCTGTTAACAGATGATGCCTACAATCTACTGTATGCAGAGATCTGAAGAAACTACACTCTTAAAAATAAAGGTTTCAAAAATGGGGGTTCATAGTGATGCCATAGAAGAACCATTGGATCCCCAAAGAACCTTTCAGTGAACAGTTCTGAAACAGAACCAGTTTTTTCTTAGTGTGAAGAACATTTCCACTATAAGAACTCTTTGTGGAATGTAAAAGTCCCATGGATGTTAAAGGTTCTTCATGGGACCATTAATGCCAATAAAAACCTTTATTTTTAACAATGCATGCAATGATGAAGAACCTATAGTGTAACATAAAGAACTTTTATAATATCCAGAGAATCTTGTTTCTTCAAGAATCCTTTCTAGTGAGAAATGGCTCTTGATATATAGAAACTTCTTTGTTGAACCAAGAAACTATTGAAGAAACTTTGCTTAAAGTGATTATCTAGGTATTCAATTGAAAGGAATGCAATGCGAGTAACTCTTTTCTTTGTCTGTTTTAGGAGAGAGAGAGGACTGAACAGGGACAAGAAGAGCCATCAGATGGTGAAAAACAAGAACTCTGCACTGGTAAATGACAAACATTTATATGCCAGGTAATTCATATAATACCTTAAAAAATTAAGCATTAAACAGTGATACGAGAAAGTGTTTTAACATTAAAACTACTAAGATTAATCACACATACTGTACTGCCCTTTAAAAGTTTGGGGTCACTCTGGATTTCAAAAGAATGCCGAAAAAAAACAGTAATAATGTGAAATATTATTTAAAAGAATTTAATTATTTAAAAGAACTGTTTTCTATTTAAATATATTTTAAAATGTAATTTATTCATGTGATGCAAAGCTGAATCTTCATTGCCACCTGATTCTTCAGAAATCATTCTAATATGCTGATTTGCTGCTCAAGAGACATTTATTATTACTGTTAATGTTGAAAACAGTTGTGCTGCTTAATATCTTGTGATTTTGCATTTTTGTGTTCGAAGGCTGCGGGATGGCTATAGATCCAGAAGATACTCCATATTTAGAGATCTTGTGTGTCAGAGACCCAAGAGATGAAGAGAGCACGATGGAGACGAGAGATGGAGATGTCTCGTAATATTAATTAACTACATGTATTTGCTATATGGTTAGGGTTAGGGTTTGGTTTAGGGTTATGTATAATTTATTGTTATTCTAATAGTAAGTACATGTAACATGTAACAAGGACACCTTAAAAATAGTATTTTATTTTATTATTTTATTTTGATGTCAGGAGGACATAAGAGATGGAGAGTTCACATTCAGTGAGACCCAGCAGCCCAAGCAAACACCACCCACTGATCCACAGCTGCTACAAAACACTGACACAACAGACACTAGCACAGCACCAGCAAGTGTTCATTTCCCAGACACACAAACATTCGAGAGCCGTGAGATGGAGGCATCGCTTCAGGAGCAGAGGAACGAGGAGGTCTGTGAGAGAGCGGGTGAGGAGCAGCAGCTGCAGCGGGAGGAAACGATGCGCTGCCTAGTGGACATCCAGAGGAGAGCAGAGCGACGCCGGCAACTAGACCGAGACAGACAGCTACTCCGAGTGAGACAACCCATGCTGCATGACATTTCTGGGACATTTTCTAAATATGTGGTGTGTTTATGGAAGCCTACTACCACACAAGAACAAGAACAAAAAAACATGCTTTGCTAAATCATAATCATGGCAAATACTTATATCATCATGAAATTATATGACATTTTAATTATGAAATTAATTAATTATAAAATTGAGATAAAGTCAGTCTAATTTTGGGACAAATTCGAAATTATGAGATATAAAGACAATTCTGTCAAATAGTTGGAGTTATGACAACAATTTTGGGATTAAAAAAGTCCAAATTTGATATACATGGAAGTCATAATTAGGAGGTAAATTCAAAAAATTGAGAATTGTAGTTGAAATTATGATTAAAAGTTGAAATTCTTATGACTTCATAACTGACTTTTTATCTCATAATTATACTTCTTATAATCTTTACTTTGTCAATTATTACTTTTATCTCCCGTCATTTTGACTTGTCATAATACAGTATGTATTTAGATTTTTTAAATCTCATAATTGGGTCAATATCACCATAGAGTGCCTTTCAACCCTCTCAATACTCAAATATTTTGGTTTTAATTTCCCATTCGCTTTATGACGTCATAAATTGTAAAAATAATAATAAAAATAATTTTTATAATTAATATATACAATATAAATAGTAGACACTCATATACTATAGAAACATATTAGCTGAGCTCCCACACATTTTTTTTTTATAATTCTGGGCCATTATTCGAAGCGTAAACCATAAGATATGTCCACCCTGTCATGGACATATATATATATTACTGTTAAATACGTTTTCATTGCAAAATTAAGATGCAAATTATATTTTCTGAAAGGTATGATGTCCCTTTCTAAACAGGGTTATTTGTTTGCTTTCAAATTATAAATACATAAAACCATGTGTTTTTAAAGAAACTCATACAATTTGTACATGTATTTTTCCTTATTTGGAGAAAACTGTGATATTTGGATGCAGTTTTTGGTCTGCATGTTTTTGCCCCCACACCTAGCTATTGAACACACTGGATTATATATGATTGAATTATTATTTAAAATCTCAAGCTCAAAATGTCCACCCTGTCAGCCACTTAGACATGACAGGGTGGACCAGCACATGACGGGGTGGACACATAATGCAGAACACACAAAACATGACAATGAAACATTTATTCAACTTCGAAAAAAAACAATATAATAATAAATAATAAAATTACATCCTCAATCACATTGATATGTGTTCATTTTAGTTTTTAGCAATATTAACTACAACTGAATGCTGTGTCCACCCTGTCATGTCTAAGTGGCCGACAGGGTGGACATTTTGAGCTTCAATTAGCATATTAGCTTACAACAAACTGTGACTTGCTAAATATTTAGTCTGGTCGTTGAAGAGAATTTGGTATATTTAAACTTACATATTTTGAAAATACTGTATTCTAATCACTTCTGGCATATCATATTTTATGCCGACAGGGTGGACATGTTAAGTTTTGGCAAAGCAAGTAAGCAACGTCAGACGAAGAAATTTTGTCAATTGAGAAGTCACCAATTTACTCACCTCAGCCGTTGAAATTCCCGCCACTGAAGAGACAAAAAATCTGATGTCACTAAAGGGCCTTTTCTTAAAGGGGCGGATTCCCCAATACGACAGGGTGGACAACCATTCAAGGGACATGGACAAACTCTTCTTTTTTATTAAATAAAAATATAGTTTTTATTACCAAATGATCAATACACTCAAATTGAGTAATCTCTTATTTAACAAAATATTAATAGGAGAACAATTTTTTTGAATTTTATGATTTGACAATATTCTACTATCATTCAAATTTAATGAGCCGTGCATGGGACATAGCAAAATAACACGCATCCTCTTACACAAAACAAAAAAAAATAATCTAGAAAATGTATCTAAAGAGCCAAGTAATGCTTTTGTTATGAATATAAAAACTTAGTCTAATATAATACACCCTTTCATAGTCTTTTTTATGTTAAGTTATCATGGCAAATGAGTTATGTACAGGACGTTAAAAGGCACCCTACAGTGATATTGACCCAATTGTGACTTAGTATCTCATAATGTCTACTTTTATGTCATAATCAGGATTTACCAGCGCAAGCTTGTTGGAAACGGGCTTCCATGTGTTTTATATGTGAAATATTTAGTAAAAAAGGCCATATACTTTGCTTTTGGACCTTTTTCAAACTCATAACCCATCTTACTTTCCAAATATGACATTTTTGGGTGCAACAGAATATTCAGTTAGAAAAAATTATTGGAATAACATGCAATTATGAATTGTGCACAACCAGGAATTTGAATTAAGTAGGATCTGTTTTGAGTTTAAGTTGACTTTAAGGGCAGGAAAAAACTATATAAAATAAGTTTATGGTTGACAACTGAATTGTGTTTCCGTCTGTTCAGGTTCAAGAGCGACTGGCTATCGTCCAGAGTCGGAAGGCAGATGAAGATCTGTTGGGTCTGAAGCAGGAAGACACACTCAGACATCTGACTGACACACTACAACAGGTACACACATTCACATGCACATTAGCAGACACCTTAATGTGAACATGATGTAAATGTTGACTAAATGTTCTAGGAGGATGAGCAACAACAGAAAACTTTAATAAGAGAAACTCCAGCAGATGAGGAGAGAACGCTCCTGCATTCTCCAGACCAGACGGGAGAGGTAACATATACATACTAATGCTAGACTACTTCAGTCTGACAGTGATCAATATGTGTTTCATGTCACTTAAAGGAGTACTTCACCCTAAAATGAAAATGGTCATCATTTACTTATCCTGATGCCACACCCGAAGTCTTTTTTTTTTGTGTGCTCATTTTGGTGCTTGAAACCTATGGAAACCCATTTTTGCCGCATAAAAAAGCATGCTTTAAGTCAAAATTATGATAAAAGTTTAAGTTGACAAATAATTTAGATTTTTGCATGTCAACATATCTCATAATTATGTTGAAAATTAAGTCAAAAGCGAGAGTTAAAATTATGATAAAAAGTGGACATTGACATACTAACTTGTATTTATAAGATAAACTGTCAAAATTATTACCTGTCATAACTGAGATAAAAAGTCGGAATTATGAGATAAAAAGTCATAGTAAAAAGTCAAGTCAAGTCGAAATGTCCAAAAATCATTTTTAAGATTTCTTTTTTATGTCGGAATTAATTTATTTTCTCATAATTATGACTTGGTACCTTTTATGTCATAATTTGATTTACCAAAGCATCATTTTTTTCTAACATGACAGAAATAGATTTACATTCGAAACAACCTGTGGTGATTGAAAAAGGGCAGCATCAACAATCTGCTAAATTTCTCCATTTATGAAGAAAGAAAATCCTGAGTTTGAAATTAAATGAGGGTCTTTTTAGAAAAAAAAAAAAGTTGCCCTAATCTAGCAACATTTTGTTTTTCTAGAAACACAGCTGGATTTAAAGAGCTCCTTGCACCCACAGCTCAACGCACGACAGAAACTGAAGAAGGACACTAGTGGGTACTCAAACCCATTTCTGCAAACATACAGCACACAGTCAAAACATTCATCCACTTTATTGATGTATGAGCACAAAAGTAACTGTTTGAACGACAGCAACTTGTATTCACGGTTCAAACACTTTCCTAATTGCCAATGATGAATGCCGCCCCTTGCAGGTTTATAATAGTGCTTACAATGCATGCACACATTGGCTGCTGATCTTTTAAGAAGACTGTGGTGTTTCTTTGGCAAATAAGAAGTTGCATGACTCGTATACCTTTATCATAGACAGAAAGCACATTAAAACACTTCTGGGTTTGGTTTGCTTCATATTCATCTCAGTAGAGAGTGTGTCGCCCACATGCATGCTATTCTGTCCTGCCATTGAATATAAACCAGTACAAGATGACTGACAGTGCCTGAATAACTGGCAAGTATATAATGAAACACGTCTGAACATTTTATTGAACTCCAGGAAACTCCACAATGCCTCAGTCTTTAACAAATGTGCGTGCGTGCGTTAATTATAACTTAAACAACACAGTCTGTCTCCCCACAGACATTGAATTTTATATATTCAGAGAGCATATATACTGTGAAAGTCTACAATGGAAATGAAGTAGTGATGAATAAATTATTTTGCTTTGCCTTTAGTTATGCTTGTCTTTTCTTTTAAAACAGTGCATGAATGAGTGTACTTGTAGGTAGGATTGCAGTAAATAAGTCTAAGTGTATGTCTATATATACTGCAAGTGTGTGTGTTTGGTTCACTATATGATGAACGTGGAGGTGGGGATTGAATCTGTCCGACAAAAGGGAATCGTAATACTTCCCCCAAAAAACTTGCAAAGAATTCTGGGACTATTGGTGGGCGCATTGCACCCCCGGACCATGCGGACCACCTTCTTCATCGGAGCTGTCGTTATACGCTTCACGGCGGTGACCACCAGACGATCCCTGACTGATGTCAAAGTCCTGCAGATCAACTTCCTCCGCATCAGCTGAGATAACAGTAACCTCTGTACGCGACGGCAACAGATCCTCCAACTCCTGCGTGAGCAGACACACACGAAAAACAGGGCAACTCAACCAAAGTCTGCATCTCTTCAGGTACACTCCAGCGATATTTTACTATCATATAGGTACCATTGTAGTTTTTATTAATAGTTTGTATGAGTTTTCATTTTTATTTCAGTTAAAGTTTTAGTCAATGTTGTTGTTTTCCCCCCAGTTTTATTTGGATTTGTTTGTTTTTTTGTGTGTCCATATAGTTTTTATTATTTTTTTATTACATCAAGTTAAACTAAATTAAAATGAAAAATATTTCCTAGGCAATAAGATAAAAAAAAAGGTTTTAGTCAACTTATAATAACAAGAAAATAGCTCCAAGACCTAATAAGCTACTTTAGAAAGCATTTTAAGGCATCATAGGCACGCTACTGATGCAAAGACGAATAAACAAACTAATAAGATAAAAATGTAAAATTTTACCCAATATTTGTATACTTTGAAAACCAGTGTTTTTCAGCATTTTCATAAACTATTGTTTATAAATCATTTATATTCTATTAAAAACTATTAACTACTATTAATATTTTGAATTAGTTATTTTTGTATTTTCGGTTTTAATTTAATTTTTGTAAATCTGTTATGTCTTAAATAGTTTTTAAATATTTCTATTTAGGTTTTAATTAGTTTTGGTTTTAGTAATTTTAGTACTCAAACTTAAAAAACATTTGATCTAATATTTATATTTTATTTAAGCTTTATTTAGAACATTTTTAATGATTTTAGTTAACAATAACAGCACTGTTGAAAACTCGCCGTTAGTTTCTCTGTGCTGATCCAGCCGTTCTCAGGAAACTGGACGTCAAACTTGATGTACAGATCCCCTTTCTCAAACGGGTTTCTGTACTGAGGCATTCCTTCCCCTCGGATGACCCTTGTAGAACCTGACAACGAGAACACAACAACATTTCCTACAACATATTCTACGAACACATGAACAAAACATTGACAAACCATGGTGCTCACCTGGCTCTATGACTTTGCCAGGGGGATATTTGATGACGAGATGTCGGCCGTCGAGGTGCGCGAGCATGAACTGAAATCCGCACAGCGCCTCCACCAAACCAATCCTGTGGCACAAGTGCAGATCGTTTCCATCACGACGGAACTCCTGTAAACAAAGACATCATAGATATTTGTGCTGTAAAACAACAACAAAAAACACATTTCTATTCTTATAATGCAAACATTTTCATTCTGCAAAAAAGCATATTCTAACTGCCAGAAAGTGATTAAAATGTTGCTTGCTTGACTTCAAATACACTTAAAGGGAAAGTTCACCATACAAAAAAAAAAAGCTAATTCTGTCAATTTACTCAAGTTGACAGTAGCCATTAACTTCCATAATATGGAAAAAAAATACTACGGAAGTCAATGGCTACTGTCAACTGTTCAGTTACCAACATTCTTAAAAATAACTTCTTTTGTGTTCAATAGAAGAAAGTAACTCATGCAGGTTTGGAACAAGTGGAAGGTGAGTAAATGATTACATCATTTTCATTTAAGAACACATGCATATATGTAAATTAAAGTGCAACAGGAAATAAAGATCAATTATTAATTAAAATAATATTTTTGATTCAACAATTTAAGTACATTAAAGGGGTCATATGATGCGATTTCAAGTTTTCCTTTCTCTTTGGGAGTGTTACAAGCTGATTGTGCATAGATAAGATCCCTGAAGTTGCAAAGACTAAAGTCTCAAATCCAAAGAGATA
>NW_015539923.1:852969-861628 GCF_001515605.1 Sinocyclocheilus anshuiensis
TTTTCGCATCGTGTGTGTGTGCGCGAGCGAGCAAGAGAGAGAGTGAGAGAGAGAGAGAGCGAGAGAGCGAGAGAGTGAGAGAGAGAGTGAGAGAGAGAGCGAGAGAGAGAGTGCGAGAGATAGAGCGCGAGAGAGTGAGAGAGAGAGAGCGAGAGAGAGCGCGAGAGAGAGAGAGGAAGAGAGAGCGAGAGAGAGAGAGGAAGAGAGAGAGAGAGAAGAGAAGAGAAGAGAAGAGAAGAGAAGAGAAGAGAAGAGAAGAGAAGAGAAGATCATTAATAATAATAATACAAATATATCAATTTTATCCTTACCTTTATATTTTAGACAGATAGTCAAAACAGTTGTTTGTTAAGAGTCCTACTATTGACTCTACACTGCTCATTGTGTGTGTGTGTGTTACCTCATGATCTTTCTCCTGCAGCACCAGTATAATGTCTCCAGGCTCTGTGTTGGGCGACTGGTCCGCCTCGCCGCTGAATGTGATCTTCTGTCCGTGTTTCATTCCTTTATCCACGTGCACATCCAAGACCTTCACCTCTTTACACACCTTACGGCCCTCACACTCTTTACAGCGGTCCTTCTCGTGAATCACTTCACCTAAAAATGCAACCAAGCATCGAAATGTTGTATTCGGACCATCACAAACAGAGTTCACTGAATGAAAATGAATTCTCACCCTCTCCATTGCAGTCAGTGCACACGGATTGCATCTGCTGTACCATGCCAGGAGCCAGCTGTCTGATCATGATCCGCATGCCGCGGCCCCGACACGTGGCACACTTCTGCACGGCCCCCGTTTTACCCCCTTGACTGAGGAATAAAGTTAGGTTTATTTAGGAAAAAAAGGCTATTTTGCTTAAAATCTATAGGAACTGTACTTAATTGTTATAACCCTCAAAGATGGTGTATAAAATCCTGCTCTCACACACACACACACACACACACACTCACCCACTGCAGGCACTGCAGAGTACGTTCTTGCTTAGCTGTAGTTTGGTTGTTTTTCCATTGTACAGATCTTCCAAAGACACTCTATCAGGTATTTAAAAAGAAAGTTTCAAAATCGTTTGTTTAAAGAACATTTTTCATTTTTTGAATGCATTTTATGGTACCATTTTTTTTAAATTTGGAATAATGTGTATAGATAAATCATATACAAAGGCATCTTTACACAGCAGAGTTAAGGCTGCTCTGTGCCTGCTCAAAATTATGTGTGAAGACGTAATACTGCATAAAAGCCAGACTAAATTATGCCTGTTCGGATCCACCTCAGCCCATTGCATCAAATAATACAGTTGTAACTGCTGTGGAAATGCATTTATGCCACCTCTGCACAGCATTAATGAGTTTGTGTAAATGCCACTTCAGAAGCGCATCTATGTCACCTTTGCATTGTAAATTTGGCATTATAAATAAATAAAATCAATTTTGATTTCATGTTGACTTAAAGGGATCGTTCAACCAAAAATGTTCTGTCATCATTTATTTACGTACAATCACGTTGACGGTAGCCATTGACTTCCATATTATGGAAAAAAAATAGTATGGAAGTCAATGGCTACCATCAACTGTTTGGCTACTGACGATGTAAGTGTCATTGCATTTTAATGTTTTTGTTAGCCTATGTGAACCCACTGGATGCGGCGCTGCTGCGTTGTTTATTAAAAATATTGCAGGAAAAGAGAACATCAATGCGGAGAAGATCTTGTTTACGTCAAAACTGAAACCAAGCCGTTCACACACAACACATATTTCGTGCATTTTCTAGAGGGACATCTATCACCGTTGCACTCGCATCTCGCACAAAGGAGAAAAAATGTTTTACATGTTTAGTTTAAGTACAAAACTCGAATTTAGTTTTTCAGCCATTTTGACAGCCCTAGTGTTCAACAGAAGAAAGAATCTTATTCAGGTTTGGAACAACTTGAGGGTGAGTAAACAATGACAATTTTAATTTTTGGGTGAGCTATCCCTTCAAAATAGGTCATGCATAAAATATTTTCCTTCAAGTGCTTTATTTTTTTAGGGGAAAAAACAGGTTTTGTGTTCACATTCACTCACTTCAATGGATGTATCATGTCCTCTCCTCTCCGTCGGCCACCGTTCCGGCTCCTGCTGCTCTGGCCGCCCATAAAGCCGAACAGACCTCCGCCAAAGATATGAGAGAAGATGTCCTCCATTCCGGCTCCTCCACCGCCACCCTCACGCAAGCCCTGTTCCCCATACCGATCATACAAATCCTTCTTCTCCGGGTTAGTCAGTACCTCGTACGCAAAACTGATCTCCTTAAACTAAATCAAACAGGTCAAATTATTATTATCATCATCATGTTAATAGCTTTCAGAACTTAAGTTACATTCCGATAAAATGAGAACTCACCTTGTCACCTGCATTCGGGTTTTTATCGGGGTGGTACTCTTTTGCTAATTTCCGGTATGCCTGAAAGTAAAAATCACAAATACATTACTAATTAATGACATTTAATAAGACCAGCAGTACTATTACTTATAATCAGAGTTAAGTTTGAAACTTTGATGTTCAGTCTGACAAATATTAATTTTCCACAGATTGACACTGAAAGAGGGACTGGCACCATAGAAACAGTAATATCACAGAGACTTGAAGATGAGCTCTTTTGAGTTAGCTAAGTTAATAAGTAACCACCTAGCAATGACCACATTCACCCTAGCAACCACCCACAACACCCTTGCATGTCAGTTCTAATGTTTTCATTTATTATTAATGTGCAGTTATTTAAAAAAGTACTTTTAATTACATAGTTAAATAAAAATGTACAAATACATTTGTTTTTAAAGTCGGTAAACTAATTAATAAGAAAATGTAGCTTGAGAATTGTTTGGGAATTTTGATTCCCAGAATCTGAATTGGATCAAAGATTCCCATGCCTAGTTGGCAATACATTTTTGTATTTTTTTCATAAAATGTAAAAAAATAAAATAAAATCTGGGAATTTGACAAAAAACATGGATATTTTTAAACATTGTTTTTTGGTTAAAATGTATGTATTGTACACTGTGAAAAATATTTTTTGAAGTTGTCAATTAAAGACTATTGGAGTACATTTACATAACTATAAAAAAAAAATACTACCTCATTTTTTCAACTTCAAAATTTCACATTTAATTCAATTTGTTACTTGACGTTTCATTGTAACTGTTTGTGAAATTACTAGTAATTTCAAGAGTGAAAATTATTTGTGCACCATTTTTTTTCTATAAAAGTGTGTATTTTTATGCAATTGAAATCATTTGATTATTTAAATAGTCTTGCATTTTGGCAAATTAATTTTTGATTCAAAATTATTTAGTTGTATATTAGTATTGGTAATGTATTAGTTAAAAAGCACTATAACATGACACACTGCTTAAAATGTCGTCAACAACCTTTACAATTTTAACAGTTCCTAATCTGTGACTACACTGCCCAATTGTGAGTACTGAGGCAAAGACCCCAATTTCCCCAACATCTGACTGATCAAAGAAAGCTGATTTCAGAGCTCATGCTTGAAGCAAACCCTAGCAGGCTATTTTTCACTAAGCACATTACATGGATTGTGCCTTTTCTCGGACCTAGTGGCTTTGAATTCACATTGCCAGTTCTTTCATTGTGTGGTAACTCCACATATCCCACATTATTTTGGGTCTGCCTGTGCTTTCTGAAACCCTTTGTATGCACACAATCAAACAGCAACAACAACAACTTGGAGGCCAGAGCCTGATCCCCTTCTAACAAAGGACTGAACACAAATACCAGGTTTCACATCGAGGAAATACCTAAAACAAGACACTGGCATTGCATTAACCATATCGGACTCATTGCATATCAGATAAAAGCTGAGGTTTAGCACAGCAGCTGGTAAGCTAAGCATCTGCTTCCACTGTCATGCTCTTGTGCAAGAAGCACCTTCAGCTGTCTGCAGCACCTCGCTGATGCTCTCAGCCTCACGACAGCACAGCGACACAAATTGTAAACAAACAACGTATTTGACTATGTGTCTTTCAAATCCTTCCCCAAATCATTCCCAGAGCCGACGAAAGGCCACACTGGAGGATCCCAGCAGCATGCAACCTGCTAAACACACCAGTTTCTCCCCCAACATGCAGCATCCCACGTCTCGCGCGTCTCTTTGGCTTCGTTACGCTACGAAGCGCGAGGCGGAAAGGACTGAGGCGGAAAAAAAACCTTTTTAAGCTCGTTTTCGGTGGCTGACGGAGATACTCCGAGGATGTCGTAGAGTTTAGTGTCTGCGACGTTCGCCATGTCTCCAGACCGGTGCAGCAGCTGCGCAGAGAGAGAGAGAGAGGGGGGTAAGCCGGCTGCGCGCGCCGCTTGCTGTCCTGCGCCACAGTGTGATTGATAAACAATCGTGTCTTTTTTGGATACGAAATAAGTGTTAATATCGTTATATCTTTGATTTATTTGTTTTTTGTGTGTGTGTCATATGACACCTCGGCCTAAAACCTCAAATAAAGTTTTGATTACACATCATGCTGTAGTCTCAGAGGACTTGACTGGATTTTAATTTCAATTCTTTTTGTTTACACAGATAAAAAAATGATTTTGTGGTGAAGTAAATACTACAGAAAAACAAATGTAATTTCTACATTAAATAATTTAGTTAAGGCAAGAATTTAAAAAAGAAAATTCAATATTAGGCCTATAAGCTTGTAGAATGTGAAGTTTGAACTCATAAGTATATTTTACTTGGAATTGTTAGTTATTTTTACAAAGATTAAGTAAATATCAAAGTCATGATCCCGTTGTTCCCATCTGCACTTGGGCATGAATAATTAATATGTAATTTGCTGTTTTGTGACATCTGGAGTTCATTTTCTACTCAAAATGACCCATTCATACTCAAACACTATTCACTGATTGTTACAGTCATTGTGTATCATGTGCCAAATACTGAGGTCTCTACATGTGTTCATTCAGTTAATATAACTATTGAGTAAACATATCACCTTAAAAAGCATAATGAGCTGTCTACTTTCTTACATGCATGATTGTAAGTGAACCACATGCTTTATTGGCATTTTCCAGTGCAATGTTGTTTGGGTAAAGTTTACAAACCGACACAGAGTAAAATGTACATAGGCTACTTGAGTATTGCAGGATAAACTTTAAATAATTAAGTAGAAATTACTCATCAAACTTTAACTGGCCACGTTAAATTTATTTATTTCCCTTGCTATTTTTACATAACTTAGTTAAGTGATTTTACTTAAATCCATACTTTAACAAAAGTACTTAAAAAATATGTGCGCAAAATAAAAAATTAAGTACATTTTACTTGTTGTTTTTTCCCCAGTGTAGTTTATTTGTTTACAGGGGCAACGTATATTAATAAACATGCTTGTAAATGTGCCAGAATTAGCCAAAGAGGCTATTTTTCATCTGTAGACCCTTGACAGAATGTTAAAAAGTCACCCTAAAAACAAGACAGAGCATCTTGGACACATATTACAACCAACAAAGAAGAAGAGATCAAAAAGTAGAAAGCTAAAAAAAAAATACAAATACATGATTGCACATAAAAATCAAACTAAAACATAATAATAAGTTCTGATAACTGTTGTTATGTTTAAATGTCTACTTTTCATTTTAAAAAATCATTAAAAGAAAATAATATTTTGATTGTTTTTTATGTATATATATTTAAAATGATTTTTTAATTAAATGTTTATTTTGTGTTTACATGCATTTATTGGCATCCATGAAAAAAAAGGATGACGAGTAAACTGAATAAAGGTTAAACTTTCAAAAACAAGTTACAGTAACTGCATATTGATATTCATAACAGTTGTGACTATATTCTTACAAAAATACAATTTTATATTTGATGTTTTTGTTTGTATATTTTTCTTAAAATAAGAAATTATAATATATTTTTATACAACATATTTAACATATATAATGTTAATACAACATTATAATGTTAATAAATATTGGTGTAATAAATAGTGGAGGATATATTAATTTTATATTGTATAATAAGGAATGATATGCAGCGCTTCCGTTTTCCATAAATCTAATAAATCGAATTGATCGTCCAGGCGTGAACAGTGGGTCAAGGATTGTGGTCTGGAGAATGAAGAAATCTGTCCCAACATGCCATTAAATGGGGTATCGGTATGGAATATTCCTGAACCCATTGTTGAAATGAGATTGTTGGAGGCCCGGGAAAAAGCAGAAGAAAGATATACTAATAGTTATGAAATCAATGTTTTTATGAGAGAAATTTTTTATTCTTTTATACAGATCTATACAGATGGATCTAAAGACCCAATCAAACAAAAAGTGGGCATAGGAGTGTACATTCCAAGATTTAAGACGAACATAAGTTTAAGGTTAAGTGACAAATTGTCCGTATATTCTACAGAATGAACTGCTATAATAGTAGGATTGCAGTGGGTAGAACAGATTAAGCCAAATAGGACTCCGACTGTAATTTGCTCAGATTCTTCATCAGCTCTTAAAAGTATATTGTCGACAAAAACTGATAGAGAAGACCTGCTAGTAGAAATGTATACATTACTGTACAGACTGAAAATAGAGGGTATAATCGTATACTTTTGTTGGGTACCGGCACATATTGGGATAGTAGGGAATGAAACAGCGGATAAGTTAGCAAAAGAAGCTTTAAAGAAAAACTTGGTGGATGTTAAGGTACCTCTGGGAAGGAATGAGATAAAATCAGTAATTAATAGGGAAATAATAAGAATATGGCAACAAAGATGGGAAAATAGCAGCACAGGTAGGTGGTATTATAATATTGTAAAATCAGTAGGGAAAAAAGAACAGTTTTATGGAAGACACCGAAAGGAAGAAGTAATGATTTCTAGATTAAGGATGGGTCACACAGGACTAAATTCAACACTTGCATTAATGGGGAAGCATGAAAATGGTATGTGTGATGAATGTGGTGTTTTTGAAACAGTAGAGCATGTGCTCTTTAAATGTAGTAAATATGAAGATCAGCGTAACAGTCTTTTTAGCAATATAAGGAACAGACCAGTGAGTGTCGTGGACCTTCTGGGAAAGGGTTTGAGTGATAGTCAGATGTTTAAGGTGGTTTTAACATTTTTAGAGCTCACAGGATTAGACCACAGGATTTAGTGTTTGAGGATGAGGATCATGATGCTTCTGCCCATCTCGGAGGTTGAGGAGCAGAGTGTGGAAGCTGGAGGAGCTGAACACGCAGCGCCAGCTGAAGTTTGGGCTCTGATCCTCTGGGGTGGGTGGGGCATTACAAATTTTTTTTTTTCCTTCAGTACAGATTCATCACCCATGTGCGCAAGATATACAGTAGGTGGCGGTAATGCTGCTAAGGAGTGAACGAATATTTTTCTGCTCACAGTTTAAAGCTCTGAAGGGGCCAGTGCTGAAGCAGGGCTGCGGATGCGGATCTATGGATGCAGGACGATGCATCGCCAATCAAACATCACATTTCCCCTCTGACAGCCTACAGAACAGCTCTGATCACAGATCGCTGTTTGCCTGACATCTCCGAGTGTTACTGGTAAGTTCACAGTAGTTTATTTGTTCATAGTAATGCTATTTATCGCCGTTTCAGTGCGTATATATTCTGGTGGATCGTCTCTTATGAACACAGCAGAACAGCGTTTATGACCTGCATATGGACTCACGTGACATATGAGCAATGATTAAATATACCATGATTATGTTAAACACAAATGTCTTTCACCTTGAAGTGTATGCTCATTTACAGTCTTCATTTACTCTGAGATCAGTACGTCGTAATATTGCCTTGACGTGCTATTTGGGCTCCGGAGTACGTTTACTTTTGTTTATGCCAACAAGTTTGATACGATTTGAAGGCTTTTGGCAGTGGAGGCGTTTATAATGCTTTGCCACATCCAGTAATCTGGCATGCAAATTCCCAGCGTTCTGATTGGTGTGTCGAGTCTCGCCTCTGCGTTCTGATTGGTGGATCACGGACAGTGACATTGAGCGAGGCCGATGTGTGTCTGTCTGACATTGATCTTGAACGAGGGGTTTGATTTCGACTCGTTATCATTAAAACGTTTCGTGTGTAATTTAGTGAAATATAACATGGGAATGTTATATAATGTACAGTCTTCAGATTGTCACCGAATGCCTGTATTTCTGTCACACACGTCAGTGTGAGGCGTGGACTATATGATTTGATCACACACATGTTGATCTCTGCAGCATCACCAAACGCACGTGATTTCAGTTCTTTAGTACGGTGTCCGGGAGGTGACATGGTCGGTTCACTTGTGGGAACGTGATATTATGTCGTGGCCTCGAGATGCTATGTTGAGGGAACGACATATTTTTCTCGTTGCCACGAGTTTAATGTGTAAACAAACCTGCGTGACCATAGCAACCCGGGATTATCAAAAATTGATAAAACATTTTTATTAACATTAAACATTTAATTTAATATTTGTATATTATTATTATTATTATATTAACTATATTTTTATATTTATTGTTATATATGCGTATTTCCACTTTCAATTTGTTTATCGCTTTACCTAACGTTTTGTATAATTATGCTAGCATTTGCTAGCTTACCATATATTTTGCAAATAAACGCCTGACAATTATGCCAATAAAGTTTTGACTTTATGATTGTATTTATGCCCAT
>NW_015539923.1:861975-891077 GCF_001515605.1 Sinocyclocheilus anshuiensis
GTAACATTTCCGTCACACGCTTGAGGTATTCGGCCAATCACAACGCACTGGATAGCTGGCCAATCAGAGCAATTCAATATTGACCTGACGGCTTTTTACTCATTTGCACATTAGCATCAAATGAAATGCTAATTTTGTTTAATAAAACTACATGCCACTTCAGGCAAAGTAAAATGGACTAAAATGATGATAATGACATGTTGAAATATTGACAAAATTTTAAATACATTTTGTATTATTAAAACATGGTGTAAAATTTAATATCACATCTAACATAACTGAAGTTTACGGTGCCCACGAGTTGACATGGTCGGTTCACTTAGTTTTGTCGTGGCCACGACATAATAACTTGTGGGAACGTGATATTATATCGTGGCCACGAGATCATTTTGTCGAGGTAATGACATCCTTATGTAGGCTAGCAAATGCTAGCATAATTATACAAAACGTTAACTAGGTAAAGCGATACACAAATTGAAAGGGGAAATAAGCATATATAACAATAAATATAAAAATATAGCTCTAATAAGTTAATGTAATAATAATAATAATAAACAAATATTAAATTAAATGTTTAATGTTAATAAAAATATTTTATCCATCTCCGATAATCCCGGGTTGCTATGGTCACGCAAGTTTGTTTACGCATATGTCATTCCCTCAACATAAGAAGAAGTCGTGGCCACGAGAAATGGATGTCGTTCCCTCAACATAGCATCTCGAGGCCATGACATAATATCACGTTCCCATGAGTTAATATGACGTTCCCTCAAGATAATATCTCGTGGCCACGACAAAACTAAGTGAACCGACCATGTCACCTCCCGGGCACCGTACTTTAGTATTTGCTCACTGGTGTTCATAATGTTAAAAACCTCACTTTGCCAGTTCTACACTATCTATCTATCTATCTATCTATCTATCTGTCTATCTGTCTGTCTGTCTGTCTGTCATTCTATCTATCGTCTGTCTGTCTGTCTGTCCGTCTGTCATTCTATCTATCGTCTGTCTGTCTGTCTGTCTGTCTATCTATCTATCTATCTATCTGTGTGTGTGTGTGTGTGAACACCTTCATGTGCGTTTGAACAAGAGCTTATTCAGCCCGACTGTTAGTCGTATTACAGAACCGTAATGTGGCTTAATGAAGTGTGCATAGCATGCTTTCCTCAGCTCTCATTTGATGGACTGTTGTTCGTCTCACTGGTCTTAGTCATGTCTTGATGGCTTGTCTTTGTCCCTACAGGTGCCTGTGTTGTAATGTGAAGCAGCCTTGCGGATGGATGGGTTATATGACCACTGACCACTAGTCTAGTAAACCAATGTGTGTAAACTGGTCTCTGCATCCCAACTAAGGACACACACCATCTGACTGAAGGTAATTTACTGCTTAACATTCTCTATGGGTGAATTATAAACAACACCAGCGTTATTATCATGACTTAAGTATTTTACACATAACACCGCCCTGCATCATGTTTGCTGAATGAAATCCAATACTTGTTTCCTACTAATTTTAAGGTGCTGATTCCAAAAATAGTTTTGCTCTAGCATTTCAGGCTTTCTTATAAAATATGATGCAATTTGTAGCATTTTTCTTATCGACAACCATTTGCAAGGAAGAAGTGTAGTTGTATTATCCTTTAACTAGCAGAAAAATTGCCACAAAGACATGATTTCTGTCTTAGTCTGAGCCAGTTTAGAATTATTTGTTCAATTCCGAGCCGATATTCACATGTATGAAAGATTCTGAAGACATTATTTTAAGCCTAATCCTAATTTCAAGGTTAGAATTATGGCCAGTGACAAGAAAATGCAAACATGACCCAGATGTTTTCTGCTGTATCTGTGGATGTTTTACTACATCAAACAGCAACTGAAAATGACCGATTTAGTGAAAAACTAATTTATTTATAAACTTCTAAGTAAAGTTAGCCTATCTGACATCGAATGGAGTATTTGAATATATTTTCCACTCTTTTGCAGATTGTAAGTTCAATCATACATTTTAAATAATTATTTTGTCATTAAAACTGAAACCTTTGAGAACTAAAACATTTTTATATATATTTAAAATGTGAAAACTCTTCTGTTATTATGTGAAAGTTTTTATTGATGTTTTTAACTCTGTATCATCAAATTAGGCAATATTAGGCCTAAGACATTTTTGTTCATGATGCAGGGCTGTGTTGTAAACAATACCAGCAGTATTATTATGGTGATCAGCTTTAGTATTATACACATAATCCTATGCCATGTAATATTGGGTTTGAAGTCCAGGGACAGTCAAACCTGAAGGCAAATGAAATCAGATCAGCTAATAGTCTTTAATTGACTGATGCAATTGATTCTCAAGCTGCTCAGCAAGAGTTTAATTACAGCTGACTCGCTAATGTTTAATGGTTGCTGTATGTGCTGTTTTGAATATGTTTTATTTATACTGTAGGTGTTCATTTTACTGTGCATTATTTATGCATTGATCTCTTCTGGTGCATTATGCATTTTCTATATCGACATTTTTGACTAACCAAGATTGTAGTGAATAAGTGGTGACCGGCGGCAAACCCTGTGAAACATCATCTCGGTTTGTTTTTCTGATATGCTTGAGTAACTCTCTTTCTTTCTGTCTCAGGCTCTCTCTCTCTCTCTCTCTCTCTCTCTCTCTCTTTCGTCTGTAAGCTGCAGTCATGTTCTGGAAGTTCGACCTGCACAACTCCTCTCAGATTGAGAAGCTCTTGGAGAAGGAGGACGTGACCCTACAGGAGCTGCTGGATGAAGAAGATGTGCTGCAGGAGTGCAAGGCCCAGAATCAGCGCCTCCTCCTCTTCCTCACTCGGGACAGCAGCATGCTGGAGCTCCTCAACCTCATCACGCATGAGCCCCCTGCTGACCGGGAGGAGAAACTGCGCTACAAGTGAGTGAAGAGACTGTCTGGATTATCAACACTTTCTGAGCAGCTCTAAAATAAAATGATTTCAAACTTTGCCTGCATAAAATTTCACTTACCACATAAACAGAGTAAGGGGAGATGACTGAGGATGATGGCGAATGATTTGCAGATCCTCAGTACCACTGACAAACATATAATCTTGTATAATGTGTGGCAAGTACTGCCGCTCCATAGTATAAACACAGTATGAGCGATCGCGAATCTCGAAAGTGAAAGTGAAACTAAAAGCGATCGTGCATTCAAAAGCACGATGCTAGTTTCAATGCCAGGTATAATAGCGGCTCCCTGATGCCGAAATATGTAGTATAATTACCCAATTATATAACTGCGAGGAAAAATGTTGAAATATATATTTTCCTCCCATCTCGTATTTATTCTCTTTAGGGGTTCTGCCTACACATCATTTTCTTTCCGAACACGGTATTGGGAATGGGGGGAGGGGGCTCAACATTGTGATGTCTATCAGCCATCGGCGATGGACGATGGCATCGTCTATCGGCCCAACCCTAGTCTGAATATTTAAGCAATATTTGGTCCAGTCTTATTTTTGTATTATTTACATGCAAAAAATATATTTAGCTATTTTTATTATGTTTTCGGTTTCTGTTCATTTTAATTCAAGTTTTTGCTTTTTATATTTCTTTTTGCTTTATTTTTTAAAATTTCATTTATAGTAAGTTTACTTCTACTTAAACGTCTATTTTTAAATTTTAGTGTAAGTTTTTCAGTTGTATTTGTTTTATTTTATTTCAGCTTTATTTCAGTTACTGGAAACAATTAATAATAGTGTTAGTTAACAATAACAATACTGATTTGGCCGTCTGGGAGTCATTAGACAGGCTTATTAAACAGTCATAATTTGACCATTAAACAACGATTTTTGGCCATATTGAGATTATCGGCTTGGCCGATTATTGCACTTGGATGATAAACAGTAGTGTTAACCCTATTTTGTCCATTCGCAAATTTACAGACAACCTTGTCAATGGATAACACACATTTTCAGTTCCTAAATATCTTGTGAATTTTGAGTAAATGTGATATAAGATAAATGTAGATGCATTCTTTCATGTGCTGCCATTAAATTTGCATTGTATTTGCGATATATATCAATCATCCACTTGTCATATATTGTTCTTTCTCTCTGTCTCTCATGCAGGTATGCTAATGTAGCATGTGAGTTGCTGACATGCGATATGTCCCTCATCAATGATAAAGTTGGTGGAGACGAGTCTCTGATGAACACACTCTATAGTTTCCTAGAGCAGAAGTCAGCGCTGAATCCTCTACTGGCTTCCTTCTTCAGTAAGGCCTTCGGCAACCTCATCACCCGCAAGACAGAGCAGGTGCACAAACGCAGTTGTCTCTTTTTTTTTTTTTCTCATTTGAAAATCTGTTTTTCTGCAAATTTTCATTCAGCCTTTTGCTCTATTACATTATTTATCAGGTAATTGGTTTCCTAAAGAACAAGGAGGATTTCGTAGGGCAGGTGTTGAAACACTTGGACACGTCGGCCATGATGGATCTTGTGCTGCGTCTCATTAGCAGCGTGGAGCCCGTCTGTCTCAGACAGGAAGTGCTTACTGTGAGTGCACACGACCTCCTGATTCGTTATGTAGTGGCCACTTTGGCTCTGTAAAAAATAAACTCTCTTACATTTATTCTCTTACTCTGATGAAACAACATAAACTACCAAATTTTGATTGCAACATATAATCATCGTCTGTTTGATTACGTCATTAACTGAATGTTACCGTACATTTCTGCCATATGTACATCAATTTGACAGTCACCACTGATAAGCTACTACTAAATATATTGTAGAAACTTAATTTTCTGTAAAGCTGCTTTACAACAATTTGTATCGTGAAAAGCGCTATACAAATAAGCTTGAATTGAATTATTCTCTCACCGTTTATTTAATTTGTCTACTAACAATGTCCAATATTCATCACAGAAAAACTCATTCAAATTCAAAGTCATTAACACTTTCAGCACATCTCAGAAGATATAATGAGTTTAACAGTATACTCTGGTGGAAATCTAAATAGACACTATTAAATAATCCTTTATATACGGTTTAAAAAATTAGATTTCTGTAAGTTTTTTTTAATGCTTTTGAAAGAAGCCTTTTATGCTTACCAAGGCTGCATTTATTTGATTGGAAAATACAGTAAAAACTGTAATACTGTGAAATATTATTACAATTTAAAATAATTGTTTTCTATTATAATGTAATTCATTCCTGTGATGCAAAGCTGAATTTTCAGCATCATTACTCCAGTCTTCAGTGTCACATGATCCTTCAGAAATCATTCTATAATATGCCGATTTACTGATCAGCCAGAAACATTTCTTATTATCAATGTTGTGCAAAACAGTTGTGCTGCTTCAGATTTTTGTGGAAACCATGATACGTTTTATTTTTTCATGATTCCTTCATAAATACAAAGTTCAAAAGAACAGCATTTCTTAAAAAAACTTGTAGTATTTTTTCTGACTTCAAACTTTTAATGGTAGTGTACATAATATTTAAAGACTTGTTTAACTCATCGTAGTTAATTAGTAGAATAACTCGTATTTTAAATAAATTTACGCTGATTTTATATTTAAAGTGTGGGATGGGGGGAAACAATAAAATCTGTACGCAGAAGTCATTAATTAAATGCATGGTGAAAAGTTTCCAAGACAATTTTAAGGTAACCTTAATGAAAAAAGAAAGATTTTAAATCTTTGTATTGAGCAAAAATCAACCCCTGGGATGTAAAAGTGCTCAAAACTAAAGAAATGCCTGTGTCTGTGTGTGTTTTTGTTTTGATGTTTCATGTCCTCTGTTGTCAGTGGCTGAATGAAGAGAGGCTGATCCAGAGACTCGTTGAGCTGATACACCCTCACAGCGACAGTGAGGTCAGTCACTGCAGCTTTACATCTTCACAACAAAGTTTAATACCTAGAGTGAAGCATTGATGAATAGTAGTGATGCTAGGTTTTTGATCTTGGTACTGAAAAAGTCCTCATGCAGCAAAAATGTTTAATTCCGTCTTTCAAATATATATCAATATGAATGAAGACCTATATTCATAAATGTGTTTGTGTGTTCACAGACGCAGTCGAACGCATCTCAGACGCTGTGTGACATCATCCGTCTGAGCAGAGATCAGGCCAGTCTGCTGCAGGAGACGTCAGAGACCGACCCTCTGCTCACAACACTAGAGCTGTGAGTGTGTGTGTGTGTTGTCTCTTTCACTGCAAACTGTGCTTGGTCACGTTTCATGTCAGCTAGACGGTGTCTTGAAACTTTAGCTAGGAATAGTTCAGAAACTTTTCACCCAAAAATGAAAATGATCTGAAACCGTGCTCGCCCTCAGGCCTTCCGAGATGTAGATGAGTTTGTTTCTTCATTGGAACAGAATTGGAGAAATGTAGCATTACATCACTTGCTCACCTATAGATCCTCTGCAGTGAACGGGTGCCGTCAGAATGAGAGTCCAAACAGCTGCTAAAAACATCACAGTAATCCACACGACTAGTCTTGTGAATCCTCAAAATTTGCCAACATATTTTTTAGACGTTTTGGACTGTTTTCGCTTGTTTTGTGCATACTTTTCTCCTTATTCAGACAACGTTTTTACTGAAGAAAACCATATTATGGATAGAGGACTTGCATTTTTCCTGAAAGTGATGGTTTGAAGTTAAAAACATCTAACTGATGGATTTGTTTATTACAAACACGCAGCTTTTCACTTTCCAAAATGTTAACTGATGGACTGGAGTGGTGTGGATTACTTGTGTATTATTGTGATGGGTTTTATCAGCTGTTTGGACTCTCATTCTGACGACACCTATTCACTGCAGAGGATCCACCGGTAAGCAAGTGATGGAAATCTAAATCTCGCTGCTATGCGTGTGTGTTTCAGACAGCAGAATGTCGAGGCACTATTGAAGAACATGTTTGAAGGGGAAAAGAGTGAAGTGTGCATTGTCAATGGAACTCAAGTTCTACTCGCACTGTTGGAAACTCGTAGACCAGGGTGAGTAACACAAACACAAGCCATATTTCATCTCACATTCACTGTTACTAATGCGTGTGTGTTTGTGCGTAACAGTGTTGAGCAGGTGATTGACCCGTGCTCTCAGGGATTGGAAAAGTCTTACACTGTAAACAACAGCATTTTAATGGGCATCCAACCACATCTAAAGCAATTCCACCACCTTCTGTTAAACCCACCCAAGGTTGGTCTGTTCCTGCAGTTATCTCACAAGTCTTAAAAACAAAACGATGTCATATTGAGGATGTTTCGACTCTCTGTGCTCAGAAATGTGTGATGTTGACCACGATGGGTGTTCTGGAGGAGCCGTTTGGCAACGCGCGACTGCATGCATCCAGACTGATGGCTGCTCTTCTGTACACCAGAGCTCCCAGAATCCACCTCGAGCTCTGCCAACTGAACATGATCAACCTACTGCTGGTATTAGTCATTCTTAGTCTAGTCAACAAATAAATAAAATGTTTTCTTTCTTAGGTCCTATCATTTTTTTACAAATTATTTATATTTCAAATAAATGTTGTTCTTTTGATCTTTCTATTTATCAGACAAGACAAAAAAAGTATCATGTTTTTTTCAAAAAATTAAGCAGCACAACTGTTTTCAACATTGATAATGCTTCTTGAGCAGCAGATCAGCATATCAGAATGATTTCTGAAGGATCATGTGACACTGAAGACTGGAGTAATGATGCTGAAAATTCAGCTTTGATCACAGGAATAAATTATATTTTAGAATATGTTACAGAAAATTATTTCAACATTTTTTATTAAAAAAAAACAACAACTGTATTTTTGGTCAAACAAACACAGCCTTGGTGAGCATAAGAGACTTCTTTCTTAAATGCTCTTTCTTACTCTTTTCTTCTCAATTTCTCTCTATAGGATTTGTTTTTCAAATTCTCCTGGAATAACTTCCTACACATCCAAGTAGAGCATTGTGTCTCTGCCATCCTTAACCAGACGACACCTATCGGGAAAACACACGACAGTCCAGATCAGATTCAGCTGGAAACACAAGACACACAAAACTCAGACAAATCTGACATGTTCACATGCTGTGACATGATGAAGCATGTAAGTATGACCCTCACTTATTAATAGTGTATTCTCTATTATTTGAGTATAGTCATATATAGTAATACATAATAATGTGTCAAAAAGAATTGTGTGTGTTATAAAATAAATAGCATATTTACATTTTTTTCACATTTACAGTACATTTTTTGCTTGGAGTTTCACTTCTACACAAGTTATTACATTTGTTCTGCCTACGGCATTAATTGTCAGAAATGAAAAGGCATCTTGTGAAATATGTGTACGTCATTGTGATATGATTCTGTGTGTGCAGCTGCTGAAAGACTGCAGTCTGGTTCAGAGGATTTTGGATGCTTGGGAGGAAAATGACAAAACACAGTAAGGACAAATTTAAATATACGAGAGCCGTGTCAATATGCTGGTTGAGTATTTGTATATTATATTACATGTATAGTAATACAAGCATCTGTCCGTGTGTGTGTGTGTTATAGGGAAGCTGGAGGCATGAGAAAAGGCTATATGGGTCATATGACCAGAATTGCAAACACAGTGGTGCAGAATGCAGAGAGAGAACAGGAACAGACCCAAATTGCACGGCTAATAAAAGGTAGCTGACTCACACACTACGAATGTTTTTGGGTGGATTTGTGTGTGATTTACATATTATATTCTTATACACATTCTTTATCTTCAAATATTTGGTATGTTTGTGTATGACAGAGCTACCAGAGGACTATAAAGCACGCTGGGAGCAGTTTGTGAATGAAACGCTAACAGAAACTAACAAGAAAAACACAGCAGACCTGGTGAGATTTCCCACAAAGACAATCGTAGGGAGTATTTTTATGTCAAAAATTACAATCTGCAAATCACCTTTAATAAGCATCTTGCTCTTAACACAGGTGTTCTCAGATTATCAGATCCAGCAAATGACGGCGAACTTTGTTGATCAGTTTGGACTGAATGACGATGAATTCGGAGACCATGACGGCAGCATCAGGTGATTCCCTGTACAAAGGTTTAGATTTAGAGATTGAATTATTAAATTAATCAGTAGTTAAATAAATAATTGTTAATTATTAAAATATGTAAAAAATATCAAATTAATTTAGACGTACAATATAATTGTATAAAAATCCTTTTTCTTAAAGTGCCCCTGTTATGGGTAATGAAAGGTTCATATTTAGTTTTTTTGGAGTACCCAATAACAGGTTGACATGCATGCAAGGTCAAAAAACACTTTCGTTATCTTATAATATGCATTTATTTTTACCTTACTTGCTCAATGACTCCTAAACGATTCGCTCAACGATTCATTTTTCCAAACCCCTCCTTTGTGTGATGCTAATCTGCGGTGATTGGTTGATTTCATTTCCATATCATAATAAAAGCAGCGTTTTTGAGCGCAGTGCTGCTTTGTGTACAGCGTTACCGGGGAAACCACTATTTTACCGCTCCAAAAGCGGTACCTAGTGGCAAAGAATGAATTTGCATTTTCATTCAGACCAATGATTGTTTACCTACAGTAAATCTACCATAATTAGAAAAACTAAAGGTTAACATTTGGTGCTTCATACAAACATGCAGTTACACAATGTCCAGCAATTTAATAATTATGTTTATTGATACAGGTTTAAATTTGTTTACATTTCTGTGTCTGTTTTTCGTGCAGCGCCACGTTCGATCGAATCACAGAGATCAAATTTAACCTGGTGGCTGAGGGGGCGAGTATTGTCTAATGCCAATTCTTTGTTATTTGTTCTGTATTCTTATGAAGTTTAAGTTTATTAAGTTTTTTCCCCCCATTTTGGGTTATAATATCATCCTTTCCATGTTTTTGTGTTTGTTTTCTTCTTATTTGCACTCTTTTAGCTTCCTTTCTCACTTTTGCTAACCCTTCCTGTTTTTCCTCATCTCTCAGGCGAGCTCTGCCATCTTTGAGACTCGCACAAAAGAGCGAATCCGGCCATTTGATGATGCTGAGGAGGAGGAAGACATTTGGGAGGATAAAGAAATCAACTATGCAACACAAGTGAAAGCCAGAAGCAGGTTCATAAAGCACACACACACATATTGACACACAAAACAGTCATTGCTCTGACTGCTGTTCGTCTTCGTTAGGTTTGGACTGGTGACAAACGCTCAGAAGAGCGAGGCGGATGGTGGCTCTCGCAGACGTCTGGAGTCACCTGACATGGAGTGGTTTCCAGAGACCAAACAAACTCAAGAAAATACCAAGAACCAGGAAATGGACAAGCAGTCCAGCGATCCGCAAAGTATATTCACAGCTCACACAATCTAGATCTAGACAGCTGATCCAATATAATAACTGATTGGAAAGATGATTCTCACCCATCAGGTCCTGGATGGATAGCGAGTTTTGAAGACGACTTCAGCTGTCGGGATTTCACGAGTATCGTGATGGATACGGGCTCCAGTGTGTGGGGGAGCTCTACCGCCCAGCTCAGTGAGACGGAGGAGAAGGGATGGGCAACTTTCACAGACTTCCAGCCCTTCTGCTGGTGAGGGAGGACTGTGTTTGACTTGATATTGCATATTCATGTCATGTAGACACTGTGCTAAATGTTCTCATGTTCTGCAGTTCAGATGCAGGACCCAGATGCAGTTCACCTGTGGACTCGGAAAATCCAAACAAACCGAGCCAAAATGAAGAAAGTAAGTTGCTTACTTGCTTATACCATACATACATTATATATATATATATTGCATCATTCCTCTTTATACTAATGCACAACAAATAAACATCCTGGCTTAACTATGTAATGTGTTACCAAACTTTTATAAGCATCTTTCATTTTTGCAAAAAATATATATTTTTTTAATAATAATATTAAAATAATAATAAAATGATGCAATATTTTAATTTTAATCAATTCTTTTCTCTCTCTAAATGTTATTAGCTATATGAATATTTATTTCTGTGTAAGATGCTTTTAAAAGTTTGGTGTTGTTAATAATAATAATTATAATTATTATTAACTTGGAAATATTTAATAATAATAAATAATAATAATAATAATAAATATTTATTGCTAGGGAATTATGATACTTTTGAATTTTGTTCTAAATGTACTTGAAATGGTACATTACTTAATTTATTCAATTGAAATATTACATATTTTTGTTAGTAGTAGTAATGCATTATTTATTATATGTAATAATTCATTATGTGTATTTCATATGAATTTTATCATTATAATTATTATGTAAATATTGTTATTATTATTAATACTACTAATACTAATACTACTACTAATAGTAATAAAATAATGTAATTTTATGTAGTTGATGTAATTATGTAGTTTCAATTTGATCAATTTTCCTAAGTGCTTGTAGTCTTAAGAATAATTTCTTATGCAAAAATGCAAAATACTTATAAATGTTTTGCATCATTATTATTATTAATTTTAGTAGAAATAATAATAATTATTATTATTATTTTTGTCATGGTTATTATTATAATTAATAAAATATATATATTTTTATTTAATACATTTATAAAATAAATGCAAAATAAATAAATGTATTTAATTTAATAAAATAATACATTTAATAAATAATAAATAAATTAATAAATTTTCTCCCTCTAATTGCTGTTATACATAAGAGTATTAATATTCTATGCAATATGCTTATAAAGATTTGGTGTTATTAATTAATATTAGTAGTATAATTAGTAATAATAATTATTATTGTTGTTATTATTAGTATTTACCTTGTATATATTTAATAATAGTAGTAATATTTTTATTAGGTATTTATGGTACTTTTGATTGTTATTTGTTCTAAATGCTCTTGAAATGGTATCTTAACATCAGCTCATGTGTCTTGTGTAAGTTAAAAGCTCGTCGGCGTGTGTGTGGAATGTGTGTGGGGCGAGGAAGGCTCCGCTGGTGGCGTCTGACAGCAGCTCCAGTGAGTCAGACAGTGAGGAAGAGGAGAACCGAACCAACATCATCACAGAGAGTGTCGCCACAGCCAATGCCAAGGACAACGTTAAACTCAGTGTAGATGCAAAAAATGAGAAGGCAGTCTTCATCAGGTAAAACACGCTAATACACATTATTGCATTACATCTAACACCGTGTCTACACCGGACGCAAGCGGCACGGCGTGACAAAATATGATAGAACTCATTATAATCAGTGATGCTGTGTACACTGGATGTGGCGCGGCGCAAAACGACAAATCCCCAACAGAAAACTGCTGCCACGTTCTATTTATGACGTATTGACACAAATTTCAATGATTTTCAACGGTTGCTTTGTCGTGTCCGGTGTAGACAGACTTTAGCTGTCACGACAACTGTCACGTCTGGTGTAGACACGGTGTAAGCATTATTAAATTGTTTGCAGACAGATGTTAAAAATTTGCATATTGACTCAAAACATCTCAGAAAGCTTTATATACACAGTGATGTTCCTTCCACTCTTTCAGTGACACTAATGCCAGAGCAACAGGTGGCATGGCAACAGATGTCATAGCAACAGGAAGCATCCCTGGTACTCAGTCACCCAAGGAGCAGAAGTGAGTGTTTTTCCACTGGAAACTACTGGACATGTAGTTAAAGTGTCTAAATATAGCTGTCTCATTCTGCAGGGGTGACTCCAGTAGTAACGGCCCAATGTAACAGCGTTTCACCCGCCGCTCGCCTCCATCCCCATGACAGCTGTTACTCCACCCATCAAATGTTAAAGGCCGTGGCTTCCTGTTTTCAAACACGTTTCCTTTCCCTCTGGCATTTGCCGTTTCCATCGGTCTGCCGTATAGTTACATGGGTGTTTTTGGTTTGAGCATAAGCGGTACTCTAGTTGATCTCTGTCTTCCCTAATGAAGACATCTTCACTGTTGGGAACACTGACCTTTGAACCCTGTGAGAGCGGCCCCACTACAGTCTGTGTGTGTGTTTTTTGAGTGTTGTGGAACTAGAATATAATGCACATCCACAGGTGAATTCTCATGTATGCGTAAATATGCTTGGTACATCTACAGGTGTGATTTATGGTGTTATTTTTATGTTTCTAAACCAGTGTTTTCCACTTAGAACAGACAAGAGATCAAGTCTGTGTGTGTGTGTGTGTGTTCTGTCTTGATCAATATCTCTGTTTGCTGTAGCCCTTGGGCCCGGTACTGATTTGATTTCAGTACCGATTTTTTGCACTTATGTTTCCACAGCATTTATGTTTCCAGCTTCACCCGTCATCCACAAAACACATATATGAGCAAAAATAACTGTGAGCAGGTCTCAATATTTCTGTTTTGTTGTAGGCTGTTTTTATATGAAAGTGTTTTCCTCAGAATTGTGAGAAAAAATGTTGAGATAAAAATTGCAAGATATAAACTCAGAATTGCAAGATGTAAAATTATAATTGCGAGATGTAAACTCGCAGTTCTGAGGGGAGAAAAATCAGAATTGTGGGGAAAAGTCACAAATTTTTTTTTTTTAATTCTGTGGAAGAAACAAGCTTCCATATAAAAGGGATAGTTCACCTAAAAGTAAAAATTTACTCATCATCATGTTGTTCCAAACATGAATGACTTTCTTCTAAAGAACACAAAAGAAGATATTTAATAGAATGTTCATGCTGCTCTTTTTCACAGAATGTAAGCGGATGGTAATTTATACTGTCAAGTTTCAAAATAGACAAAATAGAACCATAAAATTAGTCATTATGACTAAAAAATTAAATGAAATATTGTGGAACTGTTTGTGAAAAAGTTCCCTCTATCATAGCATTTAAATCTCATTTGCATTTATTTAGACTTGCTGCATCCTGATTGGTCAAAACACCAGAAAAAAAAAAAAGACATGTATTTGCTTTAAACCTTGTGCATTGTGTTTTATAGCTGATTTGTTCATCTTCAGCAAATGATTGTGGAACTGTTTGTGAAAAAGTTCCCTCCATCATAGCATTTAAATCTCATTTGCATTTATTTAGACTTGCTGCATCCTGATTGGTCAAAACACCAGAAAAAAAAAAAGACATGTATTTGCTTTAAACCTTGTGCATTGTGTTTTATAGCTGATTTGTTCATCTTCAGCAAATGATGATTTAAATTTCGTTGTTTTCCTCACAACGTTATCGGAAGACTTGGAATTTAGCGCACAAGTCGTATAGACCAACTTCTCCTTTTATGTTCCATGAAGGAAAAAGGCATGTTGAGGGTGAGTAAATGATGAACTATCCCTTGTAACATGTTTATGTAAGTCCGTTTTATTCTTCTTGTGTCTGTGGTTGGTATCCGAATGAACTCAGGTGAACGTCGTGTGTCTGAGCGAGTCCAAGAACCGAGGGTGCGTGTGCCTTGAAATATCAGAGAATGACACATCAGTGTTTAACACGTGCACATGTATCTTTAATCACATCTTCCTATATCACTGTCAGGTCTTAGTAATAATTATCGATGTGTATTCTTTACAATATGTACACTTAATATTATATTTTGTATGACTACTAGCGAAACACTAGAACACTGCAGTGTTCATTTGAATCTAGAGAGATAGCAATAATAGTATGAATAATTTCTTGGGTTTGTTTTCTTTTTTATTAGTAATGTAGCTTTGAAATGTGCACACAGGCACACAAACTGTTTGGGAGAGCGAGTGTGTGTGTGTGTGAATGTTGAAGAGGCTCGGTGTGTTTTCAGTTTGTTTTTGCACTTTTAAAAACTTGATTTTGATACCAAATGCAATGGGATGTTAGTGGCGGTACGATAACGAGAGCCCTTGGTCGGTGTTTGGTCCATGTGCATTTTTGAGTTTACAAGTCGTTTGTGGTGTAGTTATAATTGCAGACGTTTGCACGTGTGAGTGTGTTTGTATTATGAGACTAAAGAGCGAGACCGGAGAGAAATGTCGACTGATCGGTACCAGGCTCTGTGCTTGAATGTAATTCATATTTATATGTTTATTTTTATTTTCTTATTAATCATTTTAAATTTTTTGCCAAATATTTTCTTTAATATTCTGTCTTTCTCCCGTTATGGATAACAGGGTTCTATTCTCTCCTCACGGAGACTGAATTCTTTCTAATTTCTCATCGTTACTTCATTCATATTTGTGGTTAAATTTAATTCAGCGCTTCAATACTGCCACTTAGTTGTGGCCTTTACTAGAAATAAAAGGTAAGACACTAATCCCCCTTTATCTCGTCTTCCGTGTACATTCAGGTTTGTATTAACCACTTTTTCTGTGTAATCTAGTCCAGGCATTTCCCCCCGATGTCTAGATGTTTAGTTGTCCTGTCGGATACCGTAAACGGGTTTAGCGAGTTTTGCTGCTGTTAATGATTTGTCATTTGCTCCGATGCATTAGCAGAACATGAACGAGAAGGGAACTGAGTTTTTATCAAAACTGTGATGTAAGAATTGTGCTAATATAATGCCACAATTTGTGATTCTAATTCTCACATTCTTTCAGTTAGTTTCATATCCCCTTCTTCCACCACACAACCATAAAGATTTTATAGCTGCATAAATAGATGCATCACAACTTGCATTGTGAAATCCAGGTTTCTGTTGTTGGGTTATTTTCTTTTCAGCTCTTGTATGTCTTCATGTACCCAAAAACACAAACGCATACTGTACGTTATGAACTGGTACAATATTTTGTGTTATGTTCTGCCTTGAGCATCTGTCCATGGTGTGAAAGTGGAACACAGGTCTGTTGTCATTTAGTCAAATGCCTTTTTAATGTATACTGATGCTGGTGGTTTCTTTTTATTTCCTTTTTTTTTTGGTAAAATGCAATACTGTACCCGTTATCTGTTGTCAGAGTTAGGCTTTAAAATCAGATATCAAACAAATAAATATTTCAAATGGGTTTGCGTGTCAAATGTGTTAAGCCAAAACACCTTTTTTCTTTCCAAATGAATAAACTAAAGCTATGTATATGCACAATAATTAACTAGTTAGTACTAAAACATTGGTTTAAGGTCATTTTACAATGTATAGTTCATCTGGCTAGAATGGGGGTTGCAGATGATGAATGCAGTCTACATTAAGCAATGAAAATGTAACTTTTTTTTTTTAAGTGTCAAAATTACAATATAATTGGGTGAACAAAGGTAAGGTAACACGTTACAAAAAGGTCAGATTAAATTGTTAGTTACTGCATTAACAATGAGCAATGCATTTGTTACAGTGTTTAACATTTGTTAATGGTCAATGGTCATTAACTGTTTATTGTTAACGTTAACACACTTCCATTAAATAATGTTAGCAGGTACAACTTGATTAATGTATTAGTAAATGACAAACTTCATTAACTACTTTTAACTAATACTTCATTAAATATTTTTCATTGTTAGTTCATTGACTAATGCAGTTGTGACCTTATTGTAAATTGTTAACCAAAGGTACAGCCCATGTATAAACTGGGGGGAAAATTAATATAAATGTGCTAAAATCAAAAATAAAAACTTAATGTGCTTCACGTTCAATACAAGTGAAAAATTGAATTGTAATGTTCCTGTACTTTGGCAAATCAAGGCATGTTTATTTATTATACAAATTTCTTACACATGAATCATTCAAAGATCAAGACAAAAAAACTTTTTAAAATCATTAAGATAATAAAATAAATGTAGAAAATTATGAATGTGATCTCAGATCTCAACCATTATATAGCCTTAAGTTTATTAATGACAAACTATATTAACATGTTCAATAAAGTAGGTCCATTATGCATTGCAAAACAATAAGTATTATTCTGTAAATTGTTGCAAAATGTTTAGCCATTCAGTGCCTGATTAACTGCAAAATTAATTTACGTCGGTAACACTGTATAATATGGTCTCATTTGTTAATGCATTAGCTAACGTTAACAATGAGCAATATATTTTTTTACAGCATTTTTAATGCAAGTTAATAGTTCATGGTTCAGAGTGGATTCACTAACACAACTTTTGATTAAAAAAAAAAAAAAAATGAGCAAGTAAATGTAGAAACTTGCCTATATTAATAAATGATGTGAAAGTATTGTTTATTGTTAGTACATGTTAACTAATTTTAATCAAATGAGAACTTATTATAAAGTGTTAACTTTATACAATTCATAGATTTTAAATGTATTTTAAAATGTCCAAATGCAAGTTTGGGTACACCATACCTGATGATTTGCCTTATGTCATCATGAACATGAAACCAAAGGAATGAACAAAACTTCACGGAAAATTCCATGACTGGAAATGACATCAATCCTGCGTGAAGTGCACTGAAAGTGAAAGTTCCCCTGGAGGCACAAGAGGGCGGTGCCCTCAGGTGAAAGCAGGCGGGGCAGCTTGGGGAAGTGGGCGTGGCTTTGAGTGTGTGTAAGAGAGTAAATATTTTTCACTACTGGTGGAACCTGTCCGTCTGCTTCACCGGAGACAAGGAGACTCAGCCTGAAGTGTAGGACGCACAAAGAACAGAGGAGAGAACACAAACACATTTACCAGCAAGAAACCAGAAAGAATGCTGGACGGAGCAACAGTCTGGACGTAGACCAGGATTGGACATCATGTAGATGAAAACGACATGCAGTGTGTTTGTTTACGTGACGGGTTCATCGGTGTGTTTAAGGTCTGAATGAGGCGTGTGTGTTTCTGAGGGCCTTTAATGGGTAGAAGCATCCTGGATATGGGGGGATGTCAGAGTTACAGCAGCTCTGATGAAGAGGATGTCAGCACTCTGAAGGCAAACTACACCAATGTCAGCCTGTTCAAAGTGTGAGTATATACTGCACCTACGCACACTAGATAGGCAGTAAAATAAGGAATGCATACATCAGACAAATGTCTGCTGAAGAGATAAGCGCCATGCATATCTTCAGAGAGACAGAATGTGTGAGAGCATATAAGTAGTTTCAGTTGGGCTTCGTGTTGGAAAAAGCTTGAAAGTCAAAGGAAACTTCCACAAGTCCATGTGTGTTTGTGTGTGAAAACATGGACTCTGCACAAGGGTTTATGGGTAAACACACCTCCCGCTGCCTGTGTATTTACATTCCGCACACCCGTGCATGAGTGCAACTGGTTATTTTGAAGAAAAAATGCATTGCTTGATTAGAAAATATTGTCTAAAACCAACACTTTATCCTTCACATAAGCATTAAACATGAAATAGGCACATGTATTTTCATATGTAATAGTACAGTTACATGGTACTCGCATACCATGATATTACATACACAAAAAAGCATGGTATGTGCATTATAAATACCCATTGTACTTGTAGGTACTTTTGTAGGTCAGTCACTTCTAAATTAGAAATACATGGCTCTTTTACTTGTTAATATTTTAAGCTGCTGTATCTAATGTGACCTTTATCTAATAGAATCTAACCTCACATCAAGGGAATACTAACTATAATACTAACCATTCAAATTGTTTGTTTTTTTGAGTTTCCTATTAAACAAACATGAAGTTACACAAGTTATAATTTATGACTACAGCCATAATATATATATATATATATAATACATTAAAAGTGACCATATTTACTTAATACTGGCATCTATATTTCTTTTAAAAAAATACTAAAAAAACATTACATCTCCTCAGTCCTCAAGTGTCCATTAAAGGCATGGTAAACATAGTATTTCAGCACAGTGATGAGATGTGCTGCAAGTGATGCCTGAGGGATCTTGCTGAAAAATACCTCATCAGAGGGGCTGATTTAGATGAAATCATGCGATAATGCAACAGGGTGTGATGAGAATCTCATCAGTTTTAAAAAGGTGATTCTTACATCAGTAGGTAATGAGCAACAAGCTGAACCACTATGTGTGCAATAGACAAAAATGCAATAACATTTGTACATTGCATAAGTATCCAGGGGCCTCATTTATAAAATGTGCGTACGCACAGATTTGATCGTAGAGTGTGAAAATCCACGGCAACGTTCATAAAAACGGTCTTTGATGTGGAAAAGAGCTTAGCGCCACGTCAGGGTCCAAGCAGACGTACGCACTTTTGTTTGCCCGAGTGCTGCAGGTTTTTGGAAATATAAGCCATTCTTGCCGCTTGTAAAAGATTTGGACATTGTCAGGTGCTCTTTTATAAGTCAAGGACATTAATTAGACATTGTTTACAGGGCGGAGATCTGAAACTGTTCAGCTGCGCACAATTTCAAGATCATTGCAATTTATAGATTTCACATCTAAAAGAGAGGCGTACGCACGTTTTCTGTGCGTACGTTCGTTCTATGAATCACACGTACGCACTTTGAGAAATGATCGTAAAATCAAATTTAGGATTCTTTCTACGCAGTATTTTATAAATGAGGCCCCAGGTGTTGTTGGACAACCATATGGCAGATATTCCACCTCACAGCCTGTTTTAATCAGTCAGGTCAAGGCCACCGTCTCAAACCTCCCACCACACACAAACACACTCTAACAGTTATTTCAAGGCTAAATTCAGAGGTCTGTTTTCTCTGCATTCACACACTCAGTGCACTCCACCAGGCCAGCGTGTGTGTGGTTTTTCTCATTTGCATGAATGAAAATTTGCGCTGTCTACAGTAGAAAGCAGCACTCTTTCCAATAAGAATGTGCTGATTGCTCACTAAAGCCGTCGGAAAACACAACCTCCTTCAGCACATACAGTAATCGACCAGCCCCATGTGCACACATGACAAACTAAACCAAACTAAATCCCTGTGTGTCCTTGTGTAACATCACACTGTGTGTTCGCAAACTGTTTGCCATTTGCTCAACAGCATAACTATTTGAACACAAATTAACTAGCAGACAAGCTCACTGCAAAAGAATTTCACATTTCCCATCGCAAAGCCAGTCAGGCACATACTGCAGCTAAATATCAGCACATTTCAAATGAGATTTATTTATGCATTTCCCCTCTTCTCCAGCTTGCTGCTTAATCTAGTTGTCAAATAAACATGGCATTGTATATTACAAATATTGCTGGCTCCTTAATGAATTGCTTTTTTTTCCTTTTTTGTAAGTCACTTTGGATAAAAGCATCTACTAAATTCATAAATGTTTAAAATGACTCTATTTGACCCTCCATTCCTGGTCATATTGTGAACAAGTGATTAGTGTAAATTTACAGTGGGTACGGAAAGTATTCAGACCCCCTTCAATTTTTCACTCTTTGTTATATTGCAGCCATTTGCTAAAATCATTTACGTTAATTTTTTTTCCTCATTAATGTACACACAGCACCCCATATTGACAGAAAAACACAGAATTGTTGACATTTTTGCAGATTTATTAAAAATATCAAAATGTAATAAATTTATCTGCTGTGGATTCTCATCGAGTATTCTGTTGACTGTGTGTGTTGACAGAAAGAGTAACAGTCTACATATAGTCCCGTCTGCTGCGGTCAAACCTTACCTGAAAGATCACTTCCTGTCCAGACGCATCACTGATCTCGACCTCCTGACCCTCTCTGCCCTGCCGCACGGCCTCGACCAGCAGGAGTGGATAGCAACAAACAGTGAGTATTCAAACACACAAACAAAATAGAAAAAATTAATGCCAGAAACAACCATATTAAAATTAATTAAAACTAATACTTTGGAAAAAAAAGTGTGTGTGTGTGTGTGTGTGTGTGTATATATATATATATATATGCAGTAAATTAAATATAATTAAAACTAATATTTTGGAAAAAAAAGTGTGTGTGTGTGTGTGTGTGTGTATATATATATATATATGTAGTAAATTAAATACACACACACACACACACACAAACGCACGAGTCAGAGTGCACATAATGCCAGTTAAACACCCAGTGATTATAAAATGATGACACATTTAAAAGTGTCATCTGAGTGAGCAATTCTGGGATGAAACAATACACTAGAAACGGAAACATGTCAAATATTTCTCAACATATGTATAATGTTCAGAAACACGTAAAGGAATGATGGGAATGTGTTGGGCTTGGCTCACATATCTAGACATTTAAATAAAGGCTGGTCTGGACTCTGTAGCTTAACTTATTCTGACCTGAAAGCACCCACTTACAATAAAAAAAAAATAAATACATAAAATAACAAAAAATACACAACAAAAATAGTATGTACTACAAAGAAAAAACAGTTTGAGACAAAAGCCATTTTTGTTTGCACTACTTATCAGATAGTTTGGCAGAGGTCTGTGGGTTTGTTAGGCTCTGTGTGTGTAATGTGTGTTAACTCATCTTACCATCTCTTCCAGCGGTGTCGTTTTTCCAGCACACAACCCTCTTCTTCAGCGCTCTGTCTGATAGTTGCTCCATGACCACGTGTCCGGCAGCCAAGAGCTCAGGAAACATGTGAGCAGAACAAACACACTTCATTACAGCTAGATAAAAGAGACTAAATTCACAGCTTGAATACAGGCAAAAAAATGTGGCATATGTACACCTTACCAAATATTGCCAACAGTTTATTATAGTTAACAATACAATATCACAACATTTTACAGTAGTAGCTCTGTAGTCAATATGGTGTTTAGATGAAAACTACACTGTAAGACAAAGACAGGATTAAATAAACTACAATAAAAAAAATTTATGAAACACTGAAGGTAATATATATATATATATATATATATATATATATAGATAGATAGTAGTTAGTAGTAGTTGTGGTTGTTATTGCTGGTTTATTTTAATATGATTTGCATGGATACATATATGAATGCAGATATCAACACCCAATGATGACAATCAGCATGTGATTTTAAATAAAATTATTTTTAAAAAAATCCCAAAACCATCATTACATAGCAAGTAGCTTTGTCGCCACATAACAAACAACAGCAGTAACGGCAAAAACACCAAGATGCAACTGTATAATTAATTCATGCTGCAGCACTATTACGGTAAATATACAAGAGATTATTCTGATAACACAGATCATTATAGTGATTCTACATGTTAATCACAGAATATAGTCATTTAATAATCATCGGCTGCAGAAATAGTATCTAAATAATCTAAGTAATCTAAAATATTGCATGGTTACAATTGCAATTTTGTGTCATTTGTTTGCCTTTTCAGTTTGTATGAATGGACAGACGATCAGGGGAAGAAACTGAAGTGTTCAGCTCCGATCTACATCGACTACGCCTTGTCCTACATTCAGGAGATTCTCACAGATGAGCGTGTGTTTCCCACCAAGGCCGGTATGAGGTTCTCACAATCAGAATTTGCCTTAGTCTAATGAGCTGAAAATGATCAGAAGTGACTGTGTATGTATGTGTGTGTTTAGGTTCAGCGTTCCCTTCTGGATTCATGTTCCTGATACAGAAGATCTTTGTGATGCTCTTCCGCACGCTGGCTCACCTGTTCAGCGTTCACTACCAGGACGCCATCGCCGTGGAGTTACACCCGCAGCTCAACACGTTCTTCACACACTTCATCACCTTCAGCCACACGTTCAGACTGCTGGAGCCTTCAGAGACGGCGCAGATCGACGAGCTCATCGCCGTGCTCACACACTGACACACAAACACACGGAAACACAAGGAATATACATGTGAGGTCTTCACAAAAAGGCACAGCATGAGCCTGTGAATCATAAAATTCACAAATGGGACACTCTGTAGCTTTGGCACCTAATGGACACGTGCAAGTGAAGACTGTAAGTCCAAATAAAGCGCACTATTTAGGACTGTTACATGAAGAATCCCTTTGATGTTTTGACCCAGTAGAATTAGAATGTGTCAATCAACTTCAGACTGAGCTCTGATTGGACAGCGCAGACGGGCCCGCCTATAAGCGGTTTTTCAGTGCCAACCGTGAACGTGGGCAATTTCTTTTGGCCAGTGGCCACACGGCCTTTCAACAAAATGCAATTCTTAGGAATCTGGGAGCACTGGGAGCTTTCAACTGTACTTTGCAATTTATGGCAGCATTCCCTCTTGGTGTGTTTGTCTGCCACACTGAATGAAAAAACACTGTTTGGGAGGGGACAAAATGCTTTTCCAAAAAGATACACTGTCATTCAAAAGTTTGTGGTCACTATTTTTTCCCCCTGAAAGAAATTACTACTTTTACTCATCAAGGATGCATTAAATTGATCAAAAGTGAGTCGTTATAGTAAATACAGTTATAATGTTACAAAAGATTTGTTTCAAATAAATGTTGTATTTATTCTATTCATCAAAGGATCATGAAAAAAATGTATCAGTTTCCACAAACATATTAAGTAGCACTGTTTTCAACATTGATAAAATAATATGGTTACTGAAACATCAGCTTTGCCTCAGGAATGACATTTTAAAATATATTAAAATACAAAACATATTAAATTGTAATAATATTTCAAAATATTAGTTTTCATTTGTTTTCGATCAAATAAATGCAGCTGTGGTGGGCATAAGAGATTTCTGTCACAAGCATTAGAAATCTTACTGACCTCAAACTTTTGAACTGTGTATTTTTTAATGAATAACAAACACTCTCACACACACACACACACCACATTCAGTCATTGTATTGCATCAGTGTATTTATTACTTTGTCTTTTTATCTTGTGCAAAGTTAGAAGGAACTGAATGTTGGGATGGCACACAGTAATACTAATACACAGATAGTATATTAGTATACTATTATACACTGTATACATAGTATATACGTTATACTGCTTTAAAAAAATTAATAAATACTGTCATTCAGTAGCCTATGCAAAATGTTGAATGCTAGACATGTCACGTTTTTAATTCCAGTGAATGAATAATTAATTAAGGAATCTGTTATTTTGCATTTTAAGTCTATGTATATGTAAAAATTAGTTTACTTTTAGAAGTTCAGCCAAATGAGTAATGGAAAAAAAAAACAAGTACAGCACATTGCATTGTAGGTTACAGGACAGTGAAGTGTGCTCTTGTATACTACACATTTAAGCTAAAGTAGAATATCATCCATTCATGCATTTAAAGAAAATACACATATTTTATATATATATATATATATATATATATATATATATATACACATACTATATGCTACAGAAGCAGTAGTATTTCAAACACTCCTGGAGGAGCAACAAATACACTTGATGCTGTACTTTTCACAGGTCTAGTCTGATATAGCATACTGCTCTTACTAAATAGTACGAGTAGTATGAATTCCAAATGCAGACTATTCCTGCGTCCCAATGTGCATACTATCCACCACCCTATCTGCCCTAAATAGTATTGAAAATTACTAATATCACATAGAATTTAGGATGAATAGTATGAATTGGGACGCAGGCTCAGTGTCAGAGCATTGAGTGAACATAAATGTGTTGCTCCAGCAGGGGGAAGCAAAGGGACCATCCACCACAGGACCAACACACACTCCTAGTGCCTTGAAATCTGCTGAACACTAGTTATGGAGATTTAAAACGCACTCACACACATATTTAATCAAAAGACTCGACTCCAAAGGGCTGTTAGCACTACATTATGAAACCTTGTGAAGCAGTGTTTGGATAAGAAATTGAAATAAAGACCTTGACCATTGAAACATCTCGTAAGTGCACAGATGTGATTGGTTGATTCATTTTTCAGGGCACCTGCTGATGGGCTGAGATTGGAGGAGTGAACCGGGTGAGAGGGAGGGAGGGTTGTACAGTAAAGTACAGTAACTGTGTGCAATAGACTGCTGTGTCTTGTTCCAGTAAAACACTATTGTCATTTTAGCCTCTCAGTGGCTCTGTAAAAGAGCTTTTGACAGCAAACAGAGAGTCTATATTGTGTTCAAGTTTGAAATTGTGGTGGATCAGAGGTACTTTCAGGGTACAGGGACAAAATAGGACCCTCAAACTCAAAAATAATAATCTACTTCAGGGGGTCAAACGAAATATGAGTATTCATTTTATATGAGTTTTGCAATTTTGTAACCTGTAACCAAATTTAAGGACGGTGTAAATACATTTTAAAAACTTTATGTGTGATTTTATTTTCTAGTAATAAATATATATTAAAAATTATAAAAATGAAAAATAAAATAAAAATACTTGCACTAGAATAAGTTAACATGGTTCCAAATTCAGTCTAAATTGGAATAAATAAATATAGTTATTATTGAAAAAAAAAGATTGTTAACTTTGGTAACAGGGTTGAATGGTTCAATATTTGTTAAAAAAAATCAGAAAATGATGGAGATTATTTACTTTTTTTAAAAATGTTCAATGCAGCAGAAAGGATCAAATTGATGTAAATTCTTGTAAAAGGGTGGTGTCAGTTTTTATTACTTTTTATACTAGATTTGAATATAACATATCAAATAGTGTTTTAAAATATGTAAGATTTGTGCATCTATGGTTTAAAAAATGAAATGCTCCATATCTGTAGTGAACTGGAAAAATTGATCTGATTTAGATGGATCAGAGATGAATATATCTCTCATCTGAATTGAATCAGGAACAATACACCATTTGAATTCTACAATATTATTTTAATAGGATTATAGTCAAACTGTGCTGAGTTTCATATTATAATAGTGTATAATAATGAAGAGAGGAGAGACACTTGGACAGACACACAAATATACACTTACACACACAAGCAGGCAGCTCTGTCTGAGAGAACTGAGGCATGAATGCAAGCGTATCCTGTTGCTGTCTGACCCATGACGCAGAACAACACACACACAAACACACACACACACACAGACAAAGACACACACACACACACACACACTCACTCCAGCTCAGGAGGCATCTGCAGAAACCAACCCAGTTCAAGGGCTAATGCTAATTATTTATACTGCATGAAAATGAGAGCGTTACATATGTGTTCTGAAAATCATTTGCAGTCACATCACAAGAGTAACAAAGAGTAACGCAAATACACAAAAATATTTAATATTTTATATAAATATATTTTTACAAAATGCATCTAGTAAATTAAAGTAATAAAATAACTTTTTCCAAATAATGAGACACCCAAGTTTATGATATAATTTATGAGACAGATGCAGTAAACATCCTAAGCTCTTAAACATACAGACATGTGCCTCTGAACATGAACACACTGACATAAAATAAACTTGACCTTTATGCTGCTAAGCTATAAAAACACAATCATGCGAAACGACAATCGAAAATACTCGTTTAGTGATGATATAAAATGTAGACACTCGCATTGCTCCAAAAAAAAAAAATCACACTAAGGCCAAAGTATAACTGTAAAATTACCTTAAATAAGATTCACAACAGAGAAGCCGAAACACATGAGCATCAGAGTCTCATCTGTGACCGACTCTCATCAACATGAACTCAACTGTTAATACTCTCCAAAATCCTCTTTAAAAGAGCACAGGACAGTGAGCTCTATAAAACCAAACACGCACTTCTGTTATTGTCTCTGACCTTTAAATGAAGCCACAATGTCACCTGACAGCACAATTATATTTTTATATCATGACACATAGTTAAAGGCCTGACATAAGCTTAACGCTTGAAACAATATTTCCCTCGAGAACCAGCATTCCTTCAAAAGTCTCATGTTCCTATATACAAATATACTTGAATAAAAAAAGACCAGTGTTTTAAAGGGGTCATATGATGCTGCTAAAAAGAACATTAGTTTGTGTATTTGGTGTAATGAAATGTTTATGCGGTTTAAAGTAAAAAAAACATTATTTTCCACATACTGTACATTATTGTTTCTCCTCTATGCCCCGCCTTTTTGAAATGCGTCGATTTTAACAAAGCTCATCGGTCTGAAAAAGCGAGGTGTGCTGTGATTGGCCAGCTATCCAGTGCGTTGTGATTGGCTGAATACCTCAAGCGTGTGTCGGAAATGTTACGCCCCTCACCATACTGTGATGCCCTGTCCGGCCGGAGCGACGAGACAAAAACATTAAAACCCATTACAAACGAGGCATTTGTTGCATCCAGTGGGGACATAATTACTGATAGGTGTGGTTAACTCTTAACTTTTATAAAGAATATCTCTTTGGATTTGAGACTTTAGTCTTTGCAACTTTACAGATCTTCTTTATGCACCAAGAGCTTGTAACACTCCAAAGAGAAAGGAAAAATTGAAATCGCATCATATGACCCCTTTAATAGTATAATATTCAATACAAATACCCACATTTCTGCTACAATACCATGGTGCAGTTAGTGTTACTACAAGAAATCCATGGTAAATGATGGCGATTTGTAGATTGAAAAGCCTTCTGACAGTGTTTCTGCTGTTTGTTAGTGCTTTCATCTGGCTTTAAACTAGTTTAAATCGCCGAGTCATTTGTGTTCTTCGCTGAGTTCAAGCGCTTCACACTGGATCTCACAGCGCTGTTTATTGTGTTGCGTGACCGGGTAAACGCATCTGCTCTAGTGAGCACGCGCTGCGCAGCAGTTTGTACTTTGATCTGAGTGGATATAAAGGGTCCGTGTGTCGCGCTTCAAATGAGTTGCGCTGTTTTGTTCCACTTTTGTCGCATAAACATTATATCGAGCATTTATATCTTTATATCGAGGAAAATTATATCGCGATAATTATCGCTATCGATTTATCGTCCAGCCCTACATGTAAGTAAGTAGCCTATCTTCTGTAGCTTCTGGGCAGTACTAAATGAAAAAATATGATATTTAGGCAAAATAAGAAAAACATACACATCTTCATTCTGTTCAAAAGTTTTCACTTTTGACTTCAACTGTGTGTGTGTGTATATATATATATATATATATATATATATATATACATACACTACACACACACACACACACACACACACACACACACACACATATTATATATATATATATATATATAGGGGTAGTTGACAAATAGGCAGTAAAAATTATTTTTTTTGTAAAAGACCATTTTTGATGAAGAAATACATATTTATGAAGTCTGATGTTTCAGAAAATGTAAGGGGTCACTAACTTCTTTCACTGTTTTTTTTTTTTTTTTACATTTTTACTGAACTGTACCATAAATTTGTCCTATGGTGTGACGTAGCAAAAATTAAGAAGAAAAAAAACCTCTAAATAGCAAGAGAGAGATTTATCTTCATTATTAGACACTTATTTTCATATAGTGCTATTTATTTAATATGAAATTATAATTAACAATTTTTTCCCCATGACTTGGACAATTTCAAGACAAACTTTGACAAGACAAACTTTGCTGTCATTCGTTCAAAACTGCTGAAAATTATACCATTTTAAGTTGAGTGATATTTGTGTCTCTCCTATTGCAATACTCAACTGTTTTTTAAAGATATTTTGAGATATAAAACAAATCTGTGGTTCTTTTATGTGCGTCACACCTATAGGACATTACATCACACTAAAGGACAGAAATGGTAGTTATTTATTTCCATTTAATTTTGAACATGTCAAAGGAGAAAGAAAGTTTAACTTTGATACAAACAATATCCATGTTTTTTAAACAAAACAAAAAATAATTTTCATCAACAAAATTCAGTCTCTTAGTCAATCAGTATGTTACTGCAACTTCTAGCCCCCTGCTGCACTCTTCTAGAAGGACATGGTTACTACGCTTTCAGAAATATATGGATGAAAAAAATGATTGCCATTTACTAAAATAGACACTTGTACAATTATGCCAGAGGTATTTATTACAATTTTTATGCTTTTCTTTTTCATTTATAAAAGTTGTAATTTATTGAACCATGCTTGAGACAGTCACACCATAGGACAATTTTGAGATTTAGCTCAAAAATTAAAAAAAAAATTGAATAACACTGCAGCTTTTATAACAATAGGTCCATGTAGGACAAATAAATGTTTAACCTTTTACTGCATTTTAAATAACGACAATATTAATTATAGGCCTATTCATTTATATCATGTGGGACAGTGAAAATGCCATGTCACGTCAACAACCCATACACACACACACACACACACACATATATATATATATATATATGTGTGTGTGTGTGACCCTGGACCACAAAACCAGTCATAAGGGTCAATTTTTCGAAATTGAGATTTATACATCATCTAAGCTGAATAAATAGGCTTTCCATTGATGTATAGTTTGTTAGGATAGGGCAATATTTGGCCGAGATACAACTATTTGAAAATCTGGAATCTGAGGGTGCAAAAAAATCTAAATATTGAGAAAATCGCTTTTAAAGTTGTCCAAAT
>NW_015539923.1:891173-919405 GCF_001515605.1 Sinocyclocheilus anshuiensis
ACACACACACACACACACACACACATTTCATTTTTTGATTTTATGACCTTTGTAATCTTATATGATTACATTAACTCAACATGTTACATAAATTATAAAAGTATAGTCTTGTATGTACGTGTTGTAAATGTGAAAAAACGTATCAATACCGTTATACATATTATCATACATTAGCATATTGGCCACGCCCCCACTCAATTCATATGGTAGAAAATAGCAAAAGATGTGCTCTCTCTCTAAAATAAAGCATGACAAACAGCGGCCCGTGGAGTCTCAGAAGTATTAATAGAAAACAGTCATCTGGTGTCGGTGATATGAAATTAATTAGTTGCTGTGAGGAGGATACTGATTCATAATAACTGCATCAAGCCTGAAGTGCAGCATGTGGAGTGTCAGTTATCCGTGTCTCCTCCCTCTCGGTATTTAAGCATCTGCTCCATCCATGAGACTCAAGTTTTCTGAGTCAGCACAGAGTTTCTCCAGCCAAATCAATCAAAGCACAGGAGCTTTAAAAACCGCGTTTTCAACAGTCTTACACACTGTGGAATTAATAATATGAAATGAACAGGATACATCGGTATCCTCTACATAGCGTGTCTTTTAAAGTAAGGAGTGAACAAGTTTCTTCTCTTTAAAAGTAGCTTGTCCTCAGAACTTTGTAAGTGAACGACTCTCTCCTCCACAGCTGCGCGTCTCTATCCGAGCTGAGGAACATCATCTCAACATTATTCACTGGGACTGTAGAGGATATGACTGCGATCATGAAATCCCTGCTGCTCGTCTGTGTGTTTGTGCTGCCTCTGCAAACACTAACGCTGCCGCTGCGCAACAGGTGAGAGACCTCGGACGCGATCGCATCTATAGATGCTGTATGTAGCTATACATTATAAAAACACTATGATCGATATTCTCAGTATTTAATATTACGACCACTAAGGCTTGGAAACGTTTATGTAGAGCTTGTGCGCATTATTCGTATGCAAAAAAGTCTGGTAACAAAATATCTTAATTTTTAACATTAGTTAATGCATTACCTAAAAGCAATGTGAAGCTATGTATTTACATCATTTATTAATCTTTGATAATGTTAGTTAATAAACAACAGTTGTTCATGGTAGTTTACAGTGCATTAACTAATTTAACAGATACAGCTTTTACTAATGCATTTTTAAAATCAAATGTTGTAATTAACATTTAGAATTAATAATTGTAGATTTATGGTTCAACGTTAGTTCTCGTTAACTAATGCAAACAAATTAAACCTTACTGTAAAGTGTGTTACCATTAAGCTACTCTTACATAAACAGTCACAATGCAGACATCACATAGATAGCGAAGTTAAAGTTTAAGTATGCATGTTCATGGCAAGCCATTTTAACATTCATTACTAGTATCTATTGTTAGTATTGACCATATTTGTTAGTGATACTTATTTTGAATTGCTTGTAATAATCTAATAGTGAATTTTCATTATTTTTTTGTCAAGTAGTTCAGTAGTTTTTATAGCAATGGTATTTAGTATAATATGAAATATTACTAGGTGGTGTTTCCAATCACTTGTTTCCAATTAGATGGCTGAGGAAAATGGCCTAATTATGTTGAATTAACCCTACAATACTACTTTTCTACAAATAAATATTGCCAAACTTGAATGATACTAGATGCTATTGATATAGTGACTAGTAGCAAAGGAAGGTAGGTAATAATACTAGTCACAATTAAAGTATTAGTATCTAAAGTATGGGTACTAGTGAAATTGAAAACAATACTAGTCACTATTGGGTTACTTTACTAGTATAACTGAAGATTGATAAAACTAGTAACAACAATACATAGTAGTTAGTTGCAGGATATATGTTCAAATGGCTTGCCACACGTGTGTGTGTGTGTGTGTGTGTGTGTGTGTGTGTGTGTGTGCAAGCATATGGGTGTGACCTGTAGTTCTCTGTGAGATAGTATGTGTCACTTGACTGTCTGCATTTGGCACAGAGCACGCAAGAGAGACGTGCCACCTGTAACGTAGTTTCTGACTTGCAAGACGCAACATTGAATCATGCCTACAACACAATCCACATACCTGCATGAAATTGCATTAAATATAAAGTATTGAATTAAGTGGCATTCATTTTATATGAGCACACTTTAAGCAAAACGTTTCACAAAATGCAAGTTTTAAATGGTGAAACAATAGATATAATAACAGAAATGTTGCCAAATGGACACACAAGTACTTAGACACTGGCTTTTGGTTGAGGAACTGACTTCATATATAAAGCACTTACAGCAGCCACTTAAAATTAGTTGCTAAAATGTGCTGAAAAAAGCGCTATTATATTTGTTAATATAAGTCATTTAAAATTTGACTGGTATCACTTAGTGTGCAAATACCTTTTTGAGGGTCACTTCAGCTGTTGGTTTGGGTGTTGTAATGATGTCACTTCTGATCTCAAAGCCTGATTGAACACCATCTCAGTGTCGCCCCCTGCTGGTGGGCAGAGGCTCGTTCCTCCACTGAACAATGAGTCTGTGGCCTTCAAAAGTGAAACAAGCTTACAGAATAAATCTGAACACGCAGTGTGTGCCTAATGTGAGAAAAGGTCAAACAGATGGTGAGAGGTCACAAACACCAAGTGATTTAGGACTTTAATGTTCAACTGGAAATTAAATCCTCTTTTGCACACACACTCGCGCAAAGGCACAATGAATTTATGTAAGGTGGATTTAAGCAGTTTCCCCCCCAAATTAGCCCCTCTAGCACTGTTTTTAAAAATGTGCCTCGCAGAGAGTGGATTGCAACATCATTCTTAACAGTTTGTGTGATTAAGATTGGTATTTGTGCATGCTAACATCTCTCTCAGGCCCCATGCAGGGCTCTAATGTGGGAACGCTTCTCAACAATCTCTTTCTCTCTCACAAAACCTGAAACTTCCAGACTTCCTCCTAGTCTTCAGACTAAAACATCACAATACGTCACCTATTTGTCCTCTACAATCCAAGACTCTTCACCCTGTGTGCTGTCTTCCATATGTGTGTGTGCAATCTAGCACCTGAGACTGAAGTGTATGAATGGAGCAGTGAAACAGTAGGACTTTAGCTTGGGGCAAAGGCTTAGAAGGGCTTATGCTGGGCCGGAGTGATTGAGTAACTGTGCCTGGCTGCTGCTCTCCGGCCTGATTTCACTTCAGTGTACATTTATGATGCACAGGGGCGTTGCTTATCTAATCATGTGTCCAACTGCAACAAAGGGTGTCAAACTAATTAAGACAAGAAGCCGGATTTCATCACGATAATGCAAAGGAAACCAATTACAAAGTGCATGTAAAAAAAAAGAAAAGAAAATGATAGAACTTGAAACAAGATCAAAGGAAAGAGTTCACTGATAAAATAACTCCTGCATTTGAATTAAATTTGAACTGTGCCACCAAACAGGATGCTGAATTGGATTTTTTAATTTGAATTTAAGAATGCAGAACTGAAAAGAACTGAAATATAAAAAATATATACAGTATATAACAAATTTTTAAATGTTTAGAAACATTTTTGAAAAAATGTTTAAAAGGTCTTCAAGTTGAAGGGTTTATAGAAGACAGAACAGAATGATAGAACAAAGCGATCAATAAAATGACAGAACAATGGATAGAACAGTAGATAGATAAAACGGCAAACAGTAGAAAGACAGAACGACAGCTAGAATGACAGATGGACAGAACGATGGCTAGAACGACTGTTCGAATGACCAATAGATACAGTAGATAGATAGACAGCTAAACATACAGAACGATAGATAAATAGAACCACCAATCGGCTGATAAAATCTCAGCTAGAATTACAGATAGATAGAATGACAGACAGACAGGCCCATTTCTGAGCCACAAAAATAATCAAGCTAAACACAGTGTAAAAGCTCTTAATGACGTGGGTGTGTGTGTGTGGTTCAGGAAAGGCTTGACAGCATTTAGGCTGATGGTGACCTTCACAAGACGGAAAGCAGTGTGTGTTTCGTTTGTAAGCAGTGTGTGTAGCGCATGTTAAATGAGGAGTGTGTTTTAGAAACTCCAATGATTCCGAGCTTGTTCAGTCTTTCTGACTCTGGCCCACATTTAATGAGATGTACAAGCAAGTGGGAGACCAGCAAACACACAGACACACACACACACACACACATACAGAGACCTGTACTGACCCTGAGCCCCGGCGGTCCCACATCTCCGGTTCTGCTATAGACTCATTAGAACTGCTTCAACACACATAATGCCAGCTATTCAGGAGCTGCCCGCAGTGGTGCTCGTGCAGCTGAAGTGAGTTTAAATCTGACTGGCATGTAATAAATTGTCTACTTCAGTCACATTTCAATTATGCATAGTATAACCCAAGTTTAGCAGATACTAGAACTACACCATTTGGCACCTAAAAGACTTAAGCAACATATAAATTGCTACTATTTCATCATAGTATTGCAGTACCAATTTTGAATTCTCTTCTATTGAAGTCTCTTATGCCCCTCGAGCCTGCATTTATTTAATCAAACTAGAGTAAAAACAGTGAAATATTATAATTGAAAAGAACTGTTTTCTATTTTCATATATTTTCAAATGTAATTTATTTCAGTGATGAAAAGCTGAATTTTCAGCATCATTACTCCAGTCGTCAATGTCACATGATCCTTCGTGTAATTTATTTCAGTGATGAAAAGCTGAATTTTCAGCATCATTACTCCAGTCGTCAATGTCACATGATACTTCAGTTCAAAAGAACAGCATTTATTTTAAATAGAAAAGTTTATAGACATTATAAATGCATTTACGGTCTCTTTTGATTAATGCATCTTTGCTGCATACAACTATAAAAGTACTAATTTCTTTCAAAACAAATTTAAAGTGTACAGAAATGTAACGGGTATAGTATCATAGTCTTCAAATCAAGTGCTAAACAAAGGTTTACAGTGGGCCCATGTTATAACCACACCATTAAATGCTCCGCATGACCGCTGAGAGACAGTGATCGGAAGTGTTTTTGAAACTTTGTGTAGACAGTGAAAGTGATTTTGTGTATGTGTGTGTTATACTACAGCCAGTCCAGACTAATCCTGTTCAGAAACATTCTGATTCAGATTAGATGTAAAGTATTACTCTATATATCCCACACTAATGCTCAACATAAACACAGCCTATGAAAATTACACTTAAATACATACAGATACTCAAGTATCATGCTTAGTAACATTTGTTATTAATGTTATTATATTCACAAACATAAATAAATATATTTGTATATAAAATACAAATAAATGTAACAAATTAAAATGCTGTACAAACAGCTAACAATTCAGGAAAACTGCAGTACAAACATTTCCTAAAAAGAAAATCTCACATAATCTCCCTCACCTGCAGGTTTGGCAGGGATGTAGATCTCTGCCAGGTGCATGATGGGTATTAATGCCAGTTGATTTATGAGCTAGAAAACACAAAGCACAAGTCAAAGGTGTTTAAGCAGTCTGACATGCGAGTGTCTGGCTCAACCAGAGCCACGTGATATGCTGATTTGCTGCTCAAGAAACATTTCTTATTACCAATGTTAAAAAATGTGCTGCTTAATATTTTTGTGGAAACCATGATACATTTGTTTTTCAGGGTTCTTTGGAGAACATAAAGTTCAAAAGAACAGCATTTATTTTAAATAGAAAAGTTTATAGACATTATAAATGCATTTACGGTCTCTTTTGATTAATGCATCTTTGCTGCATACAACTATAAAAGTACTCATTTCTTTCAAAACAAATTTAAAGTGTACAGAAATGTAACGGGTATAGTATCATAGTCTTCAAATCAAGTGCTAAACAAAGGTTTACAGTGGGCCCATGTTATAACCACACCATTAAATGCTCCGCATGACCGCTGAGAGACAGTGATCGGAAGTGTTTTTGAAACTTTGTGTAGACAGTGAAAGTGATTTTGTGTATGTGTGTGTTATACTACAGCCAGTCCAGACTAATCCTGTTCAGAAACATTCTGATTCAGATTAGATGTAAAGTATTACTCTATATATCCCACACTAATGCTCAACATAAACACAGCCTATGAAAATTACACTTAAATACATACAGATACTCAAGTATCATGCTTAGTAACATTTGTTATTAATGTTATTATATTCACAAACATAAATAAATATATTTGTATATAAAATACAAATAAATGTAACAAATTAAAATGCTGTACAAACAGCTAACAATTCAGGAAAACTGCAGTACAAACATTTCCTAAAAAGAAAATCTCACATAATCTCCCTCACCTGCAGGTTTGGCAGGGATGTAGATCTCTGCCAGGTGCATGATGGGTATTAATGCCAGTTGATTTATGAGCTAGAAAACACAAAGCACAAGTCAAAGGTGTTTAAGCAGTCTGACATGCGAGTGTCTGGCTCAACCAGAGCCACGGAATTACCCGACTGGCTGAATAATGGCAGATGTTTGGAATTTATCTGAAAAATTATATTATTTAGGCAATTAATGTGCTGCTGCAAGATTTGCTTTGAAACTATTTTAACTCAGAAATCAGAAAAAAACATCAAATTAAATGTGAAATTTTAAAGCAAAAAAACTTAAATAGTATTTTCTTGTAAATAAAATACTCATTTATAACTTCTGAAAAATAATTTTATACAGTATAGTGACACAGCAACTACAAACTTCACCTTAAATAACTGATTTACATATAAAATAATTAAATTAATAGCAAATATAGTGCCAAACAGTCCCTCCAACACAGTGCAGAGACCTCAGTCTAACAATTTTACATCTCCTCATTTTTACCGATATTCTAACAAAAAACGAATGCTCTGAATGTCTCCTGAGGAGCCAGACTGAAGACAGGGAAGCACGTGAAGGAGTGTGTGTCCTAGAGTGAGGGAATATTAGTGCATGCCACAAATAACTCGGACTACAGCCAGAGACATGCTCGATTAATAACAGGCTTCAGGTACTAAAATGGTCCTAATGCTGCCAAGCCTCTAATTTAATACTTAAACTACGTCAGCTTCTATGTGAATGTCTGAATGATGTATTTAAATAGATCTGGACACTGCATGCATGCACTAGCTTCACTGGTGTTCAACCAAACCATTTCTCTTTCTCTCACCAGATCGAGTTTTCCCAGCAAACCCGGGAAGCTTCCAGAAACACAGGGTGGTAATGCCATGGAAACCATCACCGTTCCTTCAATAGCTTTGAGTGCCGGGGCAAGAGAGCGCCGTGCGGTCTGGAGGGCCCTCTTGCATAAAGGACCCCCGGTGAAACAGACCAACACACTGGCCAATCAAAACAGGGAACATTTCCGGGAACGTCGGCATGTCCTCAGAGGGTCACGAGGTCACCCGCAGGGTCAGCTGATGCGTGTGGGATGCGTCCTCGGCACATGCCAGGTACAAAACCTCAGCCACCGCCTCTATCAGCTGAACGGCCAAAGTGGACGGCAAGACGCGCCAATCAATCCCAGAAGTCCACATAGTTATGGATAAGACCACACAGTAAAAATCTATCCAAAAATGTGACTACAGAAGACCACCGACACCAGCGGGGCAACCAATCAACAACTGGCGTGATCAATTTACAGGCGTCCTGTCATGAGAAATCAAATTCTCTCGATCTTTTGAAATAAAAGAGTCCTTCAATGTGCTTATGCAACTTTAAGAACTCTAAACTTCTTTCCCTAAACAAGTGTCTATTGAAACAAAAACAACTCGTTATGAACTTCTGCAACTTTGACGTCATTTAACATTAACATACGGTATGATCGCCAACATTAACTTGCAAGCTTCTATTTAAATGTTCAGAAACTTGGCCTGGCCTTTCATACGGAGTAGTAAGGAAGACGTTAGATATTACTCCTAAACACCAGAGGAAATAACGAGAAGTGTAAAAAATGAGGGAAAGGTTGAGAAACCTGACTGTGTGTAGCACCTACAGCTCTGCAGATACGAGTTTTCATTTCAGCATGGATTGTTTAATGAATCTCTTTAATGTCTTAAAGTAATGCAACTTTGGAGCCAATAGAAAACACTACTGAATAAACAACAGCTTAGTGGATCTCAGGGAAGAGAATATAATTGTAAACATTTTATGTCCCCCTTTAACAATCAATTGTCCTTTTCTAAAGGTCAAATTCAGAATATTTCCCACTTCTGATACTTCATGCCCTTCTGTAATGAAGTGACTTGAACCTTCATTATCTTTACAGTAATCTCACACTGTCTCTCGCTCTCTAAGCCAGGACAAATCGCCCTCGACTGAGCCACCTAAAGCCGAACAGAGCTTCAATGTGAACATCTTAAGAGTAAACATCCTGTATTTGGACACTTAAGCTGTACTTATTTATGAATCTAACTGCATTAGAAAAAATATCAAACCAAGTGGTTATTTAAAAGAAAGATAGCACTAAAGGTTTGTTAGGTTTCAAATGATAAAAAAAACTTTGAATTGAAAACAAAATGTATTTGGAATCTAATTCAATGATTATTGGTCATGTCACGAAGTTAATCCTGATACAGTACGTTTCATCTAAAAGCCCCATATTTGTGGAAATCAGAGGGCTATTTTTTCAGTGAATAACTTAAATTGCAAGTTGTTCAAAGATGTTTAAAATTGCAAAAATGCTCCAAAAATTGCAGTTAGTTTTGAGAAAAAGCTCAGTATTTTCTTGCAGATACCATTCGGTTTGATATTTTGTCATCTTAACAGTAACTGTTTTTAAACAGGTTTCCGGAGCTCTCCTCCCATCAGCCATTGGCTAGACAAACAGATAGTCCCGCCCCAAACTCACACTATTGGCTGAGCCAACGTCAACTTGTTGGGCCACTCAGACCAACAGAGTAATGTTACAAGCGTCACAGACTCACACCGTTTACACTCTTCGGGGGAATGAAAGTCTTACTTATAGCTGTCTCTGCACTTTACACTAGGATTGGAGAAAGTATTTTCACTTCGAAAAATTACACACAGCCACTTTAAGTGTCCACATACCTTTTGGGACCACTGTATATTCCCATTTAAACTTTTAAAACGTCAAGTCTTCATCCATAAAGCTCTCAAACTTTCAACACTGTCTGATCGTGTACGTTGCACAAGCCAGTCTCACAGCATAAAATCACAAATACAAATAAAACATGGGAGACAAATATAAACACAATTCTCTGGCCAAACAAACACACACATTCACGCACTCATACACAGTCCTTCAGTTTGTCATAGTGTCAGTGGTGGAATGTCTGCTATCCTTATGTTCACATATAGGTCAAATGTTACTATTAAACATAAAGCACTTTAAAAGCAACATGATCAATAACCTTCTTTAATGCGATTGACTTGAATGGAAGAGATGTTATTTAATTCTAAGTTAACAAAAGCTTGTGTAAATATTTTGCGCGTGTATAATGACTGAATGTTTGTAGTTATGTGTCAGTGCTATGTATTTTAATATGATTTAGCTGTTTCAATAAACAAATGCAAATGGTTATTGTTTTGTTTGTTAGTGTGATGTGGGCATCTGTAATAATATGCAAACACATAGTATATGCGCAGATCATTACCAGTGTGACCTGAGTCAGAGCGACACCAGTGGTATTATCAATAGCTCAGCATGACCCAAAAACAATGTGGTAAAATCAATGTAACACATGGACTCGGCTGGCTTACTGCTTTCATAAAATCAGCAGAAATATGATAAAATGCACCAATTTGTAATAAATAGTTACGCTGCCATTCACTGCCAAAAGTGTTTTTAATGTTTGTGAAAGAAGTCTCTTCTACTCACCATGCTGCATTTATTTGAGCAAATATAAAATAAAAACAAATATTATTACATATGGTTTGAATATATTTTAAAATGTCATTTATTCCTGTGATGCAAAGCTTTATTTGAGCAAATATAAAATAAAAAGAAATATTATTACATATGGTTTGAATATATTTTAAAATGTCATTTATTCCTGTGATCAAAGCTGAATTTTCAGCATCATTACTCCAGTCTTCAGTGTCACATGATCCTTCAGAAATCATTCTAATATGCTGATTTGCTGCTCAAGCAACATTACCTATTATTCTCAATGCTGAAAAGAATTGTGCTGTGATACTTAACATTTTTGTGGAACCCATGATACTTTTTTTTCCAGGATTCTTTGATGAATAACAAAAACAGCATTTATTTTAAATATAAATCATTTGTAAGATTATAAATGTATTTACTGTCACTTTTGATCAAATTAATGCATCTTTGCTAAATAAAAGTATTATTAGTAGGCAATCTGGGTATTGTTGCCTATTGTTACTGTACTAATACTGAATTTCAGACATAGCCTACTATTAATTTGACATATAGTGCTTTTTACTTACTGGACGCAAGGCTTATAAAAGACATTATTTAGTCACATGTCTCTCTCTTACCTCAATGGAAACCCCTTCTTACAACATTCTCCTGATGTGACATCCAATCAGGAGAGTTTTAGGTTAGACTGCCACCTGCTGGCTGCAGACCTGAAACATTACACAAAAAGTTACACAAAAAATATGAATACATTATGTATGCTATATAATACATTGGATTGCTTGTGTCAACTTTTGCTGCCGAGTTATTCTCAATTAAACATCTACTATAATATAATGAAAAATTGCAGTTTGAATATTTTGAATGGCCGCTAATAGAAAAAGATGGTGTAGTTTATATAGTATCCATTTAATTTAAGAGCCCGGTTTTATTTTCATCTCTATAAACTGCATAAACAAACATGTCAACAAAAATAAAAATCCTGCCAAAGATGAGGAAACAAAGGAATGTTGTAGATGTCAGAATGAGTGTTTCACTAGTTGTTTTTAACTTTCCACTGTGAATTCATCACATGTGCTCTAGACCACTACACTCAAACTATCAGCCAATTAAAATTAGGGGTGTATCCTACTGTACACAAAAGCACACACACACTAGACTTTACATCAACTCTGCCTAGAAACAAACATACAGACTATCTTTACAATTCCCCAAAATGTGCTGTTGTGCTTCTCTGCACCAGAGACTGACAGACAGCTCACTATTTACAAAGTCAAATTCATAGAATCACTGTTATCACGATACCAATCTGAAGGTTCTGAACGTTCTGGTGAAGCACAAATAAAACAGTTTAGAGATGATTTACAAATAAGACTCTTAAAACACAAGCATTGAAGCCATTGTAAAATGATAATAAAAAAAAAACTGATTGTAATCAGTAAAATCAAAAATAATCATAATCTTTAGGGAAGATAATTAGCTAAACATATTTTACTTTGATTTATTGTGTTGATTGATACGAAAAAATACAATTAAAATTAAGATAGAACCTAAAACTTACAAAAAAGAAGAAGAAAACAAATAGTGAAAACCACATTAAAACAAATATTTTAATATAATGGTGTATAGTAATGAAGTAACTCACTCACACTCTAAATTACTATTAAACCAAAATCCCTTAGTCACTGTATTGACAGTGTGTCCTTTCTGAACCAGCCTGTATTTGAGCCAAGATATCCCAGTATTGAGCACTCAAACACGCAAACACACACCTTTACACACACTGACGGGACCCCTGGAAGCTTCAGAGAGAAAGCAAAGTGGAGAAAGTTAAAGTGTTACTAGTTTTTCCCACTACAGTTCAGAGACACAATCCATGCAGCATTGATAAATAGAGCGGTCAGAGACCCCAAACACACAACATCCTCCTTCATCCTCAACAACACAACCTCAGCTGAATCATGAGGGTGGTGAACCTGGTATGTACCGGACATTCAGACTATTATTTACATACATGCTTCATAATTTCCTCAACGGTGTGTAAAGGAGAATTGTAGGAATTACACATGAGTAATCATTTAGCAATGCGGAAAACTGTCAATCAGACTGTGTCACTGTTTGTTGAGTTGGTAGACTAAGTCTAATTAGTTGCATCTAATAATACACACAAACTCTATCTACTAGGGTCCGGATCCCTCTCTGGCATATCGCCCCGATAGTCATGAGAAAGACAAATCAGAATTCAGGAACTTTGAGGTAAAACGTGGAATTATGCATATTCTTAATTCATATTTTCTTGTATCATTCCTTTTAATACAACCCTCTTATTTCCATTTTGATGTGTGTACAGAGTGGAGCTCTCTTTGACCGTGTGTTTAATACATACAAGCTGATGCACACATACCAAACGCTGGACTTTGTCAAACAGAAGGTTGGTCTATCAATACCGTAAATCAAACTGTACATAAACAGAAGCATATTTATATATACATATTTAACATAACTATAAAAATAAATGCTGCAATAATATTATATATGTATGCATGTATGTATGTATGTATATTTATTACGGACGTCTTAAAATTATGCTCCGTATCAAAAAAGCAGGTAAAAATAAAATAAAATATCTCCATTCAGGTAATAGGTCTGTGCTAACAACTGTTAAAATATAAATGGCAAAATTCTGAATTTCTATTATTACTAAAGGAAATGCATAAATTCTGACCACTTTCTCTGTAATTCATCTGCTCTGTGATGACCCAAATAAATGACAGCCTTTACAAACACAAAAACACTGAACATGACCTCTCACCTCTGACCTTCAGCACCTGGAATGGGCGAACTGCAATCACTTCAGCATGAGCATGATGGAGAACATCGATTGCCTGGACGAGCTTGTTGATGAATCCGACCCTGACGTTGACTTTCCAAACTCTTTCCATGCCTTCCAGACCGCCGAGGGAATCCGCAAAGAGCATCCTGATAAAGGTGAGAGATCATCGGGGACAAAGGTCACAGACGTTGCCTTAGTGTACTTAGATAAGACTGGGTTTACAATAGCACATACCTGAAGTTGTTTTTGTGAAGTTTCTGATCAATATGTCCAATCCTGCAGGGCTTCTTTCAGGACTGAAATCCATTTCTAAATGTAAAAGCTTTTTGTGCATATTTATATTCGGTCAAATGTGAAAATCCAACTGAATTTAAAATACCTTCTCTCCAGATTGGTTCCAGCTAGTCGGTTTGATCCATGACATCGGAAAAATCATGGCCCTGTATGAGGAGCCGCAGGTGAGAGACAAAAGCATCCAATCACAGTGGAAAAACCTTCGACAACTTTCACATGGGATCAATAATATACAGAATGCCATTGTGTGTTTAAGTGGGCTGTAGTTGGAGATACATTCCCAGTGGGATGCAAGTTTCAGAATTCAATAGTGTTCAGAAACTCAACATTTGAAGGCAATCCGGATGGGAAGAACCCTGCACTCAAGTACTATCTTCTAAACCTCAAAACAGTGTTATTTAAATACCAGTATAGTTTATATTATTAGTTAATATTTTCATTTTAGTCATTTTTAGATATTTTAAATGTATTTTTATATCAAATGTATTTTATTCTATCTTTAGATTTGGAATTGTTTAAAAATATTTATATTTAGCTTTAATATTTATATTTTATTTTAAGCTTTATTTTAATGATCTAAAATGTAAACGTATGTTTACATTTTAGCTAATGGTTTTGGCATGTTTTTTTTTGTTTTTTTTCATTGCAGCACAGAATTTGGGATTTATGAACCAAAATGTGGACTTGATAACATCCTGATGTCTTGGGGACATGATGGTGAGTGATTTGAGGGATCTTTGCACACAAGACCATTATGTCTCACTGTGAAACATCAAAAGTTTGAGGTCAAGTGAAAGAGATAGTAGTTTTATTCAGCAAGGATGCATTAAATTGTGTCAAAAGTGACAGTAAATATTAAAGGGATAGTTCACCCAAGAATGAAAATTTGATGTTTATCTGCTTACCCCCAGGGCATCCAAGACGTAGGTGACTTTGTTTCTTCAGTAGAACACAAACGAAGATTTTTAACTCAAACCGTTGCAGTCCGTCAGTCATATAATGGCAGTCAATGGGCTCCACGGCTTTGAGAGTAAAAATAAAACATACACAGACAAAACCAAATTAAACCCTGCGGCTCGTGACGATACATTGAGGTCTTAAGACACGAAACGATCGGTCTGTGCAAGAAACTGAACCGTATTTATATAATTTCTTACCTCTGATCCACCGCAATGTCCAACTGTCCTGAACGCATTCACAACATCCGGCGCCTAACGCGTGTACGTGCTCTGGCATAGTGGACATAGATTTTTGTGTCGCTATATGTTTGCCTCACTAAGGTTAAATTATGCCTACGTCGTTCTTTGGTCTGCGCTCTGGAAGTGATCTGTTAATTCTGCTAAACTTTAATTAAAACTGAAACTAAAACTGAAACTAAACTATATAAAAACTAAATAAAAATGTTTTCACAAAATAAAAACTAAACTAAAACTAACAAAAATATTAATGAAACTAATAAAAACTAAACGGAATTTTAAATCAAATTTGAAAACGATATTAAAATAAACCGAATAAAAAAATTCAAAACTATAATAACCTTGGTTCAGACATTGCGGTGCATCAGAGGTAAAAAAAAATGATATAAATACGGTTCAGTTTCTTGCACAGACCGATCGTTTCGTGTCTTAAGACCTCAATGTATCGTCACGAGAACGGTTCGAGTTAAAAATCTTCGTTTGTGTTCTACTGAAGAAACAAAGTCACCTACATCTTGGATGCCCTGGGGGTAAGCAGATACACATCAAATTTTCATTCTTGGGTAAACTATCCCTTTCATTTCAAATAAATGCTGTTATTTTGAGCTTTCTATTCATCAAAGAATCCTGAAAAATGTATTATGGTTTCCACAAAAATATTAAGCAGCACAACTGTTTTCAAAATTGATAATAATAAGAAATGTTTCTTGAGCAGCAAATCAGCATATTAGAATGATTTCTGAAGGATCATGTGACACTGAAGACTGGAGTAATGATGCTGAAAATTCAGCTTTGATCACAGGAATAAATTACATGTTAAAATATATTAGAACAGAAAACAGTTATTTTAAATGTTAATAATATTTCACAATACTTACTGTATTTTTGTTCAAATAAATGCAGCCTTGGTAAAAAATAAGACTTCTTTCGAAAATATTTCTTATTGACCTCAAACTTTTGAACAGTAGTGAATTTGCTGCTTAAGTGACAAATGAAAATTCTTCTTGCTCTATTCTAGAGTATCTATACCGGGTAATGAAGTTCAACAAATGCACCATCCCTGAGGAGGTAAACAAATCTCACAAACAATATGCTTTCATTTATGCTTTTAAAAGCCACTTTCCAACATTTTTTCTTCTGCCAGGGTCTTTACATGATCCGCTTCCACTCCTTCTACCCCTGGCACTCTAACGGAAACTACATGCACTTATGCAACGAGAAAGACCTGCAGATGCTGCCCTGGGTCAAAGAGTTTAAGTATGTCATGAGTTTCTCAATGAGAGCTCGTTTGTGTGTCCGACCGTTGAATCTGCTGTGACCCACATATTGAAGGTCTGACCTCTCACTGATCAAAAACATGCGTCTGTTTGTCTTTCCTCTGACAGCAAGTTTGATTTGTACACCAAGAGCACTGAACTACCGGACGTGGGGAGTCTGAGGCCGTATTATCAGTCTCTCATTGATAAGTACTGCCCCGGGATACTGCGCTGGTGAACGTGTACTAGAATTAGACAAATCTGTCCTATTTCAAACATGAATGACACTTCAAATCATGTATAGTTATAGTTTTTGCTCTGTGGGCAATAAAAATGGGTGGGAAAAAAAAAAATCAGCCAATTAGAAACCACCTGACATCTTGGCACTTTGGAATTTTCTTCAGAAAATAAAATAAAATAAAAAAATAAAATCATAAAAGTGAACAAGGTATGAATAAAATAAGTCTTTAACTTCTTGATATACAGTAAAGTGTGGGATCAATTCAAATACCTCTACTTTCCTACAATGTAAAACAAAAAGAAATATTAATTATTATTAATATCGTATATATTAATTGTTAATACTATATTCGATTAAATCTAAAAGATAAAATGAATTTTACTTTAAATTGTTTCATAAAATTACAATTTCTTTGGAAATAATGGTGCTTGTGCCAGTGTGTATTTTTCTAGGTTTATTAAAAATATTGCAAAACATTAAAGCTGAATGTTTTTTGGTGCATCTTCACTTATATTAACACAATAAACATGCAATACTACAGTACATCACAGTGGTCAAATATGTTTTTACAATACAATACACAAATATCACAGACCATAACCAGTTACAGTCCAATAAACCATGTCATATAACACCACCTAAGTGGAAAACTATTTAAAATGTCATATTTTCTGGTACCTAGATTTCTCTGATACTCTTGGTATACTGTAAGAAACTGCACATACTGGGCTTCGTTCATAAAACAATGTGCTGTTTTTGGTATTTTTTCGCATTCGATTCAAAGTGTAATTTATGGAAGAATGGTTTTAAAAACATAAATTTCACTTCTGATTAATGAGGTCCAGTATGTGCATTTAGATGTACAGTTTTTTTACAGGTATTTTTAGGTCTCATGGTGGAAGACATCCTGTTTTTTTTTAATATGGTACGTAGCAGTTAGTGCACATTGGGAAAAACAATAACCTACCTTGTTTTGCATTTACCTGTCAAAGCAGTCGAAGACCATACAACAAAATCCCTTGTTTTGCAGTGTGGCCCTTCAATCGGGTTTAGTTGAGCTAAACTGGCGGGTACATCCAGGACACTAATGGGAAACATGAATGCGTTGTGTCACTACACTGCCTACATCTCTCAAACCTGCCTGTGAAAACAGAGAAAAGTCAATGTTTTGACACAACGAGGGTGGAAGTGCTGGTGTTTTGGGGTACATGTTATTACCCTGAGCTGGAATTAAAGTCCTCAGACGATCAAAAAAAACTCACTTCCTTTTCCTGAGGCTGTCCACTTCCTCTTCAATTTCTCCTTCCTGTTCTTCTTCAGCTGTTGCATCTTCTTCCTGCTCTTTTCCATCTTCCTCTGCATCATCTTTTGCATCCTCCTCCTCATGTTTCTTCTCGTCCTCCTGCGCCACACTGGAGCGAGTCTCTCCTGTGGCCTGTTTATCTGCGTGTTTGTTCTGGAGCGATTCGTGCTGGTGCTGATGTGCATGTGATCGCAGAGAGTTGAGGAGACACACGGTCGCAGCCGAGCTGAAGAGAGTCCACAGCAGAAGCGGAGCTGGCATCTCACGGGCATGTTCACCTACATGATGCAATAACCGAGGCAGCCAAGCATTCGAGCTGCGCCTCAGAGGAGCCTTATCCTGATCGACAAAAAGAAAGAGATCTAGATGACATTTAAAACAAAAACAAGATGGTTAAATCTTTGTTAATCAACACATGACTGTTTTTGAGTGAGAAGGAGAGAGCAGAGTTAAAACATAAATACAGTATTTGAGGGTCAACTCTCTTGACTTCAGCTGATAGGAACATCAAAAACATCATAGCAATAGATAGTAATGACATTTAAAAACAAACTTTGAAATGCTCTTCAAATAATGAAATAAATAAATATAGATCATCTAGTTTTAATTTCCTGATATAAAATATATCCAATTCATAGCAATTCACATAATCAACAACGAAAAACATTGTTTTTAATATCCAATACTTTATCTTGCGTATGTATTCATTATTCATTCATTATCTTATGTATTCATATAAGGCTGCAAGATTAATTGAAAAAGAAATTAAAACTAAAATCACAATGTAATGATTTTTAAATACGAATTTTTTACAGTGAAATATTACATTAGAAATATTCATTTTTTTAGTAATGTTTATATGATTATTATTATTAAAAATAATTCATAGCCATAGTGACATAAGCACAACATTTTGGCCAAATTGTGCAAAAAAGGAGCAAAAATTTATATTTTTAAATCACAATTTTGGTTGTTTTTTCCCAAATTGTGTAGCCCTATTTTCATATATAGACTAAAGATCAAATTAATTTTACTTTAAATTGTGAGGTACTAGACAATAACGCTCGTAAAATAGTTACATCTTTGTAAATATCAACACTTATACCAGTGCATGTTTACTAAAAAATATTACAAAGCATTAAATTGGCATGATTTTTGTGCAAACACAATATTTTAATGACAGTTTCATTTTGATTTGCCCTCATTATTAGTGCTGTGTTCAAAATATCGATATGACGATGTATCGTCACAGAGATTTGACGATACGAGTATCGATACAGCTGGCCCTGTATCGATATTGTGGCACGTGTGCAGCAGTGGACCGCGCTTAATTTGTTTAAAATTTTACAACGTTTAAAACAGAGTAGAAAAGTGCGAGGTTTCTAAAAAAGAATGAATAGAGCATATATAGGCTACAACAAGGTTTAATCTGGCCGCAGAGGAACACAACTGGGTTGCCTGATATAAAGAGACATGCTGGCACAGACGTGCATGTTCGGCTAGAGTCGCTTTTAACTCATGCATCTTCGGAAGCGGAGCTGCGTGGAAAGTTACAAAAAAATGTGCACACCGCCACGCGAATGACGTCATTTGCCGCGCGCACCTAAGCGAACTTGCGGACGCGTCGAGTATAAATCAGCCTCGAGCGTGTGTGCGTTAGATACTTTTTATACAGTCCATGGTTAGATACAGTGAAGACAGCGCGTTAGTTTAGAACTCTTACATTTTTTTTTTTTTATTGTAGAGAGTGTTAATTTGTGCAATGATAACCTACCAGCAATGTAAATGATTTTTTAAATATATTAGAATGAATGCAAACGATCAGAATATTGTACCTGGTGGGGAGTGCACAATGTAAACATGAAACATATGCAATTACCTATATTGTACTGTGGTACAGTTATGGAGGCCCTTTATAATGCAGAGGTCAACTGCCTGCTCTGCCAATAGTTAGAAATGGCACTATAGTAAGCAGTGTTTAATAAACAGCTGTTTTTCTAAATTCTGCTGAGGTGAAATTCAGTGCAGTCATGTATCGTGATACGTATCGTGGCATCTATATCGTGATACGTATCGTACCGTGACTTTGCTGGTGATACACAGCCCTACTCATTATATCACCTCTCTATAAATAATACAAACACAGTGTCTCTTGATGTCACCTATTAAATATGTCTGTTTTTATCTATGCTTTTGCAAGTTCAATGAAAATGATTCAAAAACCCTGTTTGTTGAATCAAACTATCCTGCAGATAACAGACGGTGAACTTTAAGTCTGTTTGTTTTCCTGTGAGCTTATCGACATTCAACATGTGCCCCAATTTAATTACACTTTCACTTTTGACAGCAGACTTGTTTCTTACCTTCAAACCATGTTGAACCAGCATCTGTTCAAGGTAAGAGTCACCAAGGTGCACCATGGGATAGAACTCTTCCACATACACCCGTCTCCACCATCGCTGGGGATATGACCTAAACACACACAAACACATCCAATATGACTAAGTCATAAAGACAGAAAATGCAACCAATGAGGCTAAACATTAATCTTAACTTTAAAAAATATTACTTGAATTAAAATAAATGTTAATTGAATAAAGAAATATAAAAACATATGTATTAAAAAACATTTATCTCCTTTGAGAGAAGTTGAAATGCTAAAATCATTAAAAGTAAATACATTAAAACTAATAAATAAAAATAAACATTAACTAAAAAACGAAACTAAACTAAAATTAAAAAAAATAAATAAAAAATAAAATCGGTGTGCACTCACCCGTCCTCTTTGGGCTCGCTGAACCGGTATTTGTAGCGGTGAGCTCGGAGGTACGCAGGAGGCTGTTTGCTGAACGGATACTGAGACTCATCTGTCTGAATGAGTCTGATCACTGCTCAACACACACATGGAATATTTTCACAGTATAGTATAAAACACTGCATCTTGTTCAGACCGATGCACTGGATGCATTTAAATCTCATGCATGCAGAAGCGAACACACGTCGTCTCACCGTCTTGTTTGCCCTGCAGGAGTCTGTGTAGGAGGCTGCTGAACCAGGGGCTCTGTGTGTGCGGCCCAAGAGCAGCAAACCACATCTGCCAGTCCAGCCTGGGCTGGTGTGGAGCCACCACAGGGGGCGCTGTACTCATGTTCCCTGGCTTATACATGAACTCGATCTCCTGCAAAAATAAAAAAAACACCAAAGACTTACTGACCACAATCATATTTGTGACCCTGGACCACAAAACCAGTCATAAGGGTACATTTTTCGAAATTGAGATTTATACATCATGACCCATACAATGTATTGTTGGCTATTGCTACAAACATACCCGTGTTACTTATGACTGGTTTTGTGCTCCAGGGTCACATATAGTTAGATTTACAGTAGCAATGTTTACATGGTCTAATTTCAGTCAATCCGTATTAATCCAATCCGATTTTAGATTCTGAAAGTTCTTCAATCCTACTGAGCCATCAGTTAAATTACTAACAGATTATTTGTGTGCATGTAAATGTAGCTAGTTTTAATTTAACCAACTGAATGATTAACTTCACCTTGACATGTTGAAGCTGGTGCATGTAGATACATTCTTTTGAAAAATTCTGAATAGTTAATATTTTTTGCAACTTTGGGGCTCCTTGCTGCAGAGAATCTACATACTTCACCTTTAAGATCCTGGTAAGATGATATTTCATTGATTTAATGTTTGAACCTACAACTCTTAAGTTGCTAGCCAGTATTTCAGACCTTTTTTGGATATGATTTCATATTCTTCATGAAGTCTCTCCTTCACATACAATTAAATTATGTAATTCAGACAATACGCTCTTCTTCAAATACTTGTAAACTGACCGTCCATGTGTTGCGATCCATACTGCCCTCAATGACCACTTCTGGACGGCCTCCGATGCCGGTCATCCTCCGGAACAATCCGTATGAGTTGACCAGCTGGTAACGGTCAGTCAGCTCAAACGCTGTCCGGACGCCAGGCCAGAGGTTACTGTGTGCATCATACTCAAAGTAGGTGTAGGGAACCTGCACACACACTTCATTATTAGAGTCATGATTTTTAAATAACTTAAAGGGACAGCGCATTCAAAAACATAAGAATTCTGTGCACTACACTACAACTACTACACTACTACTTCATTGTGTACACTACAAGTACACAATGAAGTTATCCTGTATATTGAACATGTGGAAGCATGAACTAAATTTTGATAAATAAAAATGCAGAGGGCAAGATTTTTGGTAATAAATTTAATTCAATTCCTCATAAAAGCTACTGTATGGTTTGAGAAGACTTGAAATATGGAGACTTGATAGATGTACGGACTACTTTTATGGTCCATTTTTGACTTTTGTCACCATCCACTTTTCTGAAAAACTAAAAATTATTAATTATTAATTCTGCTATTTAACTCATCAGACAGGTTTGGAACTGCATGCAGGTGACAAAAAGCAGACATTTTTTTTATTTTGGGGTGAAATATGCCTGTAACTAAGCAAAATATTTTATTTTAATTAAGCAAAATATAATAAAATACATGTACACTTATTTTATTAATTTTCATTTAGTTTGTTGAAATACTAAAAGTAATAAATAGAGCAATTCCAAGAGGGTCCTTGCACCATTGGTGCTCGGGCCCTAAAAAAAAAAAAAAAATTGAAACTAAAACAAATAAAATATAATAATAAAAACAACTAAAAACATAAAATGACTAAAACTTTCATTAAAACAGAAAACATTATAAAGCTAATTAAAAATATTAATAAATGCTGTACAAGTATATTAATGATACTAAAACAGCACAGACAGGAAGTTTACTGACCAGACTGATGGCAAACATGGAGACTGTAGCCGCAGCCATAACTGCCCACTGGATTGTGCTCCAGAGACGCCATAACACTCCTCTCACACACGCACACCTGCAACAGAAACATCTGTTCTACCAGGATGCCATCTAATGGACATACTGAGCCAATAAATCATACATAACCCACATCACTCACTTAAACATGGAGGAAATGATCTCCCATGTGAGAGACAGCACGCCAATCCAGATACTGGGCACTGTGACTGTCTTCAGAAAGCCGTTGAACTCAAAATACATAAATGCTGAGGAACAGGAACACAAAGAGAGATAAATCATTCTGAACAAGAACTGAACTCAATCAGATATTGTCAGGAACTTCACCTGTTTTGGAGGAGACGCTTTTGTTTTCCCAGTCCACCTGCAGGTCAAAGTATTTGACGGTCCAGTAGCCAAGCAGAGCGTATGTGCCGATCTCTAACATCACAGCCAGTCTAGACAACAGAGTCTGCAATGATGCTGGAAAATAACAATAAAATAAGGAGTTGTGGCTTTTTTTCACATCTTGACCTAACAGGGCACAAACATACATTTCCATCTTCATGTAGTATTTGAAATTATAGTACTGTATTGTTTCTTGAGCAGCAAATCAGCATATTAAAATGATTTCTGAAGGACACTGAAGACTGGAGAAATGATTCTGAAAATTCAGCTTTTTATCACAGGAATAAATTACATTTTAAAATATATTCAAATAGAAAACAGTTATTTTCAAATGTAATAATATTTCACAATATTACTGTTTTTACCATATTTTTGAACAAATTAATGCAGCCTTGGTGAGCATAAGAGACTTCTTTTAAAAACATAGTGTAACGTAAGTGTGTCCATACTGCTCTTGGTCTTTGGCGTGGGTCTTCGGAGCCAGAAGTTCACATGTTGGTCATCCAGCAGCGACAGGCACAGGGTGATGGTGAGAATATTAAAGAAGTTATAATTCCCAGACAGGATGATCAACACCTGAAGCAGGACCTATAAACCACCAAGACATCACACTGATGCACAAACTCATGGGAGCTCCTCAATTTCTGATCAACCACACACACACACACTCACTCACCTGCATGTAGAAGGCGGCGAGTCTGTGTCTTCGTATGGGGCTGAAGAACATGAAGGGAACGGCGATCTCGATAACAAACGTTCCCACCACACTGAGCTTCTGGAGCCACACCGGCAGCTGATGAGCAAACCAGGCCAGCGGGGTCGGTATACACTGGGTCTCATAGTGATAGGTCAAAGCTGACGAGACAATAACAGAATATAGGTGAGCGGACATGAATAATTTGATGTGTATTTTTTTTTTCAGACACAATAAAATCAATACATAGGCATAGTGGCAACACTTTCAAAACTTCCATCGGATTTAGTACTTAAACTAAAATATTTCTTAGCTCAAACAACAAGGTCATGGGTTCGAATAATAGGGGAAGATGGTTGCTTTGGATAAAAACGTCTACCAAATGCATAAATGTAAATGCAAAATAAGTAAATATACACATTCTCCTGAAATTAAATAAATACAAACAAAATTAAAAGAATAAATAAACAGGTAAGTAAAGCTCACTTTAAATTCCAGAGTAGAGACATCAGTTACCTCAACATTTAGGATTACAAATAAGTCTTAGAATTAAAATACTATTTAATTATGAAAATTAAGGTGGAAAGGAAACTATAAAATAAATGTAATTCATCTTCAAAAAAATGATATATATATATATATATATATAAAAAAAATCAAACTAGAGACATCATTTTAAATAACTATAAACATTAATAATAATAATAATAATAATAATAATAATAAAATAGAGACTTTTATAAAATATTATTTATAAAAGATTAAAAGATTATGAAAGTCTTGACTAAACTACATGCTTAATTTAGCAAGTTTTGGGGGGTGAAATATATTTTTTAATCTACTGTTATGCAAAAAATGTTTTAATTCTTGGCAGTTCAATAAAACAATGACTTAAAAAACCATAGATTTTGCTTCCAGTTCATTTGTCACACAAAAAAATCAACGCCAGAGCACTGCATTTTGGGACACTGTATGTTACACTGTGTCACATACTGTAAAAACAGTAGTTTTAAATACATGCTGAACCAGGAGCAAATCCAGAACACGTGGAAACAGATATATTCTCCAAATCTCAGCTGATTCCTCACCGGTCAGGCCCCACCAGGTGGGACAGCGGCTGGTCAGTTTGACGACACCCGACACAAACATCAGCCGAAACAACAGCCAGCGCGCCAGCCAGAAAGTCACGCTGTCATGGAGACGCACCTTTGAAGACCAGGGCATTTTCATGGGAGCGATGAGAATGGCCAAGAAGCCCGTCTCCAGCAAGAGGTTATCCCTGAGATCAAGATGTTTGACACATTCTAACTCTGGCTTCTGATGTGCTGAAGTCATTTCACATTAACACAGACGTGGTGAGACTACTGTAAATAATACTCAGATATCTCTCAAGATCAAGATTGTTTTGTTGCTATGGTTGGAAAGCAGTTAAACAAAGCCATAGACAGTTACATAATAGACATAATTTGGGGAATAAGAACACTTGTGAATCAATAAAACATCTGGTGGTGCACCAGCAACACACTGACAGAAAATCTAATACTTACCACTGAAAGTATAAGAAGACTTGGCCAACCTACAGAAACAAGAAGCATTACATTTCAGTACCTTCCGCATTAACTTCTAAAATCACATTTTTTCCCTTGATAAGCAGTATTCGTGATACCTACTGGTCAGCAAATATGTTTTTTTTAGGTAATGGTCAAAAGCAGGTTGAATATATAGCAAATATAATATAATACAACGGAGTTTAAAGAAAGCAAATGAGACAAAATTACGTGTGAAATTATGTGAACTGCGTCTGTACCTGGTAGAGCGACAGATAGAGTATCCAGAGCACCAGGAAGACTCTGCAGTCTCTGAGCACCGGCAGAGCCAGAGTCATTAAACTGAGCAGAGCTCCGGTCAGACTCAGCAGCTCCATGCACTGCTGCGTGTCCAAACCCAGACGAGGACCGAACCACAGCAGCGTGGGAGAATCCTTCAGCTGCTCCACAACACTCTTCCCAGACACCCGCAGCTGCCACCGCGCCGGCAGCACGCCCTCGTTCCCATACAGACCTAAAGACAGACAGAGATCACATGGTCAATGCCACAAAATCAGTTTTGAATTGTGACCTAAAAATGGTGCAGAATCTGTAGGGCTGCCCCCTAATAGTCGACTAATCGTTAGTCGACCAGAAGAGGCTTGGTCGACCAAAATTTTATTAGTCACTTTATTCGCAGAAAAGAAAAGAAAAAATCCACAGGTGAAGTCATGCAATCCGTGACTAACAGATCGTTAATGGCTAGTCATTGGTAATACAGTACATTGACGGGCAGGACATCCAAACGCTCGACTGTCATTCAACGACCTCTCAAATATGGCTTATCATCTGAAATATGTAAGAATTAGCAACTTTACATGGCCGCTCAATCTAATGTTAACCTAGAGAAATGTCAGCTATTCAAGTGTCTGTGTGGAAGCTGAACAGCAGCTCGCTCACTGCAGTTTCATTTATTTGACAAATAATTCTGTATTGTAGTGTCAGGGGCATTATGCATTTATTATTTTTTAGGGGGCACGGGTGAAGGGGAGGGGCTATCATGCTGGTCATGTGACACACAGCAGCCACAATACCACTGTATAACTGATATAGGCTTATGTCCCTACTGAAGAAAAAAAAACAGTAAAACCATCACAGAAAATTGTAATGGTTTCCACTACAAATACCATTACAAACTTTACAAACCATCAACATTTAACCTGTTTCTGTAGTGTGTTTTGGGACATATTCCATTAGGATTTATTGGTTTTAACAAGCCACCAATAGAAGGCAACCAATTACCGGTAGAGACCAACAGGGTTCATTACAGTTTCCAGTAACACCAATACAAGTCCCATTATAACCAGTAAAACCATTACAAATTTTGTAATGTGTCTATTGTTTTTTTCAGCAGGGATTAATAAATTTTTTTTGTATTCAAAATATCCCCCAAATATATCATGAAATATCTTGATTCTCAAGTAAGTAAATGCATTTTACACCTTTATAGATTGTTAGTTGATTTATAATTCACGACAAACTGTGCATTTCACCCAAAATTGTTTGGTGTGATGTGATGCAGCCTCCTTACTGTTTTTCTCTGACACATTCATAATTATTTCTTCTGCCGGTGCGCTATGTATGCCATTAAAGGCTCATTATAATGATTTAAATGGTTTATTAATAAACGTGCGATTAGTCGACTGATGCTTCAAATGAACGACTATTGGTCGACCAGAAAAATCCTTAGTCGAGGGCAGCCCTAAGAATCTGAAATTAGATTTATTTTATGTCATAGTGTTACTTTAAGTTTTATATTTTTCATAATCCTTAAACTTTATTTCCAGGTTTCAGGTCCCATATTGTTTATGTGGTCTCAGACTTTTGGATGCCACATAGTTCTGAATGATTACCATATTCATACACTATGAAATTTATATGAAATTACATGAGAAAACATGACATATGCTATACATGCAATATTGGTCATATATGCTAGACATAATGTACAGTGGTGGCCAAAATGATTACCTCGTGCAAACAAAAATCTCACTGGATTATTACAATTAATGAAAAATGAATGTTTGGAAATGTAAACTGTTATTTCCTACTGACACACTACAGCAAAAGATAGAAATAATTGACTTAAAATCATTTTTAGCTGCTGTGAAAATACTAGTGTTCTAATCATGTTGGCCACCACTGTACATTATGAAATTTACATGAAAATACATGCGAAGACATGACATATGCTATACATGCAACATGACAATACTATAATAAATGTGTGCATATATGATTTCCGATATATGAAATGCATTTCCTCTTGAGTGGAAGTATGGCTGTAATATTCAGACTTCCCAGATTTTAATATAGCATCTTTGATTTTACAGTCTGTATGCTTCTGAACAGGCGTCAACATGTTCTATCTAATCTGAGATGTTTTGCACAGACAGTTCTGCAAGACATAGTAAATATGGGTCCTTTAAAATACTTTAATCGCTACTGTATCCCTACACCGCGAAAGTAACGTAGGTTACTGGAATAAACATCCTGTAGACTTGAACAAACTATTAACTTACCTCACAGATGAGCATGTCCATTTAAAATGTATGTCTAAAAGATTTGTACTGCATGTGTCACTGATGAACTTGTGCTCACAGGCAAGTTAAACAAATCTTCAAACTCACCTGGAATCTGCACGTAAAGAGACGCGAAGGCAAACATATAAATAGCAGACAGGCACCACAAAAACATGTGCCTCGGCAGCCTTACATCTCCCATTTTTTGTTCAGTAAACTCCTAAAGGAAACAGATGGAGTAGGATTCTCCTCAAGATGGATATCAGGAAGCTTGGAATGCACAGGACTGACTGACTCTGAGCGACACGTCTGACGTGCAGGAAAGCGCGCTGTTTGCCAACGAATCCTACTATGGCGAAGACTTGGCTCATGAATATTAATTATGTCACGCTCGGGGAAGTGACGTTGGAGGACTGGCGAATTGATGATCCCTGCTGGAGTAACCGTTTGACTTTTCATGAATATGTATTACGTCAATAGACGCTCGTCCGTGAGAGCAGCCGATTGGCTGAAAGGCAGACGTTGGAAAGTAGGCGTTACAGAGCGGAACCCTTGTTAAAGGGATAGTTCATCCAAAAATGAAAATTTGATGTTTATCTGCTTACCCCCAGGGCATCCAAGATGTAGGTGACTTTGTTTCTTCAGTAGAACACAAATTATGATTTTTAAGTCCAACCGTTGCAGTCTATCAGTCTTATAATGCATGGCAATGGTAACAAAATCTATGAGAGTAAAAAAAACATGCACAGACAAATCCAAATTAAACCCTGCGGCTCGTGACGACACATTGATGTCCTAAGACACGAAACGATTGGTTTGTGCCAGAAACCGAACAGTATTTATATCATTTTTTACCTCTAATACACCACTATGTCCAACTTCCTTGAGCGCGCGCACAGCATCCGGTGCGCGAGGTGTGTACACGCTCTGGCGTAGTTTACGTTAATGGGTGTGTTGATATCCAGCCGAAGAGCAATCAACCATAACTTCAGGCGAGCAGGCTCACAAGTTGGGAATACGTGGAAAGTCCCCACTCCCGAATGAGTTCGCGCGAGAGAACGTAATCTTTTAGTTTTAAGTCGGTTTGAACAATCCGGATAAGCACAAGTAAGTACCATTTTGATTAGCCGTCATACCTACAATGACTGTGCACTGTGTAATGAGTGACGTATACGCGCGAGAGATCACTTCCGGCGCTTGCGTAAACTACGCCAGAGCGCGTACACACCTC
>NW_015539923.1:921391-938815 GCF_001515605.1 Sinocyclocheilus anshuiensis
TCTTAGGACATCAATGTGTCGTCACGAGCCGCAGGGTTTAATTTGGATTTGTCTGTGCATGTTTTTTTTACTCTCATAGATTTTGTTACCATTGCCATGCATTATACGACTGATAGACTGCAACAGCTGGACTTAAAAATCATAATTTGTGTTCTACTCAAGAAACAAAGTCACCTACATATTGGATGCCCTGGGGGTAAGCAGATAAACATCAAATTTTAATTTTTGGATGAACTATCCCTTTAAGACTCGGCTCATGAATTATAAAGTAGGTTACGCACTTACCTGGAGATCTCTGAAGGTTGACAAGCAAAAGTCAACATGATCTCGAAGCCCTCCCCTCTTCATAGTAGGATTCGGGAATTTCAGGCACGCTCGCCTATTTACTTTTTAAAATTATTATCATAATGGTTTCATTTGTTAGAAGTTTGGAGACTTTTCTGGAGATTTTTTTAAATACTGCCAAGACCTGTTTTTATAGAGTCTATGGCGCATACGCATTTTTAATGTCTGGCGACTACTAGCGGCTCAGATTGTAATAATTATTGTCTTCTTGGCTTTGCTGCCGTATCCGACAAAAAAATAAAAATAAATTATATATATAATATATATATATATATATTTCAAAGGGACTTGCTCACGAAGCAAACATAACTGTTTCTTTTGGGCAAATTATTCCTCATTCATTGCAATTATAATATCTTAGATCAGAACAACAAGAAATTAAATCCATTATATGTTCATTAAAAAACGGAAGAATTTGACAAGGACTAAACACACCAGAGCAATAATAGTTTTATTCAATTATATCTTATTAATGTGCAATTTTGATTTGTCCTCAGGCAAACACATATACAAAATAATAGCATTAAAAGTCAGTCAACACATGAACAGAGCCGCGCACCTCATATATCCAGAGCCATCATCTGTACATTCAAGTGTCAGTCCATGGTGAACACAACTCTGCCCTAAAATATCTCTTTCTCGTAATGATTAACTGGCATTGCACATGCAAGAGAACCGGACCGGCCTTGCAGAAGTCCGACCCAAACATTATGATTAAAAAAAAGCATACATCGTGGCATACATGAAAGCAAACAAATGTTTCCAGCATTTGACATGATTTTAAAGAGATCAGTAGGACATGACAGGAAGTGTCTTATTTAAAACCAGTATTTAAAATCTGGATGTCATGGATGACATCCACAAGGATGTCCATGTGAGTGCATCAGTAGTTTATTCCTTTATTTAAATACAAAACATGGCCATTTAAAGAGTCGTTGACACATTTACACACTCTTTACGAACACCAAGACGAATTTTATAGACCTTTTGAATTTGGTAGCTTCCTCCGCCACATTTGGACAAAATGGAATGTGAACAACAATGGCCAACACACAGAAACATGACAGATGACCTTTCTGAAAGGCTTCTGACGGAGGGGATTTTAAAACATTATTCTGAAATAAAACAAAATATTGGCCATTTAATGCGTCAAAATATGACACTTTGGAGAACTAACCAATAAGGTCTAGATTTTCGCTTCTTTTTGGAGATTCGGTTGGTAGATTTAGCGTGACTGCTTTAAATGGCATGGTTCATGTTAAGACTCGTTTACTTGAGAGTTTGTCGGTGTGTGTATGCGAGTTCACGTTCCTTCCGCGCCGTTGGAGGTGTGTGTGGTGGCTGACTGTGTCTGTACCGAAGTCGACTCGAGTTCAGATTCTCGGACGAAAATGACAGCATCCCCACTGACGTTGATTAGGCACTGCGCCTGTAAAGCACACAACATGAGCATAAATGCACAAACGTGATGGGTTGAGTGAGTATGAGTCTGTGTGTGACTGCATGTATTAACCTGGTTCTTGTTAGGGTTCTCCATGAACACACACTCCTTCATGCTGTAGGAGACGACAGCATTTCCTCCAAGAGCAGCGACGTGCGCACGAACCATTGCAAATACTTCAGCAATAAACGTATGCAGAAACCCACTCACACCTCCCTCCTAAAACATAAGAAAAAATCATGCAATGTGACAATAATAATACTACCAAGAATATAAATGAATTACTACTTACTACGTTTAAATCATTTTAATAACATAATATTACAAATCTTTAATATTATTTCAATAAAAGCAATATTTGGCACTATTAATATTTTTTTATTATTCATAATAACAACAACAACAACACAATTTACCATAATAAATAATATTATTACCAACATTTTCATCAATGTAAATAATTGTAATTAATTTCAAAATGTTTAATATTATTACAATACGTCATATAAACAAGTCATTATATTATATTATTAATAATAATTTATTTTAATTGCATAAAACTTTACATTTTATTCAAATATTTTTTTATTTGTATTAATTAATATTATTACAATAAAAGCAATAATATTTGGCACTATTAATATTTTTTATTATTCATAATAACACAATTTACCATAATAAATAATATTGTTACCAATATTTTCATCAATGTAAATAACTGTAATTCATTTTAAAATGTTTAATATTATTACAATAAAAGCAATAATATTTGGCACTATTCATATTTTTATTATTCATAACAACAACACAATTTACCATAATAAATAATATTATTACCAATATTTTCATCAATGTAAATAATTGTAATTAATTGTAAAATGTTTAATATTATTACAATAAAAGCAATATTTGGCACTATTCATATTTTTATTATTCATAATAACAACAACACAATGTACCATAATAAATAATATTATTACCAATATTTTCATCAATGTAAATAATTGCAATTCATTTAAAAATGTTTAATATTTTTACAATACTTCACATAAACAAGTCATATTATATTATATTATTAATAATAATTTATTTTAATTGCATAAAACTTCATTTTATTCAAATATTTTTTTATTTGTATTAATTAATATTATTAAAATAAAAGCAATAATATTTGGCACTATTAATATTTTTTATTATTCATAATAACAACACAATTTACCATAATAAATAATATTGTTACCAATATTTTCATCAATGTAAATAATTGTAATTCATTTTAAAATGTTTAATATTATTACAATAAAAGCAATATTTGGCACTATTCATATTTTTATTATTCATAATAACAACAACACAATGTACCATAATAAATAATATTATTACCAATATTTTCATCAATGTAAATAATTGTAATTAATTAAAAAATGTTTAATATCATTACAATACTTCATATAAACAAATTAAAAGTAATTTTTTAATAATTAGTAATTTTAGTATTAATAATTGTAAACAATTTTAATTAAATATTAATAAAGAAATATTTATTTAATAGCATTAATATACAAATATTCAAATTAAGAATATTTATTATTGTAATTGCTATTAATATTATATTGTTATATTATTTTCAATTGCATTAATATTATAAAAATACTTAACATTAATTTTATTCTTATTAATAATAATTATTATAATAATAATAAGCAAATGTCTTAATGTACGTGACCTGAATGAGTCTAAAAACAGTGAGACTGCTACCTCTCTGAGTGAGGTGGTCTCTCTAATGAAGAACATGTTGATGATGCCAAGGTATTTGATGATCTTTGCTCCAGGAATGAAAGAGAGCGGGGTCATTTTGACCACTGCGACAGAACTGCCTGAGTAGGAACGATTTGACCGAAGAGAACGAGAGCGACCTTCAGGCAACGGGCTGGCCTTCTCCATAGATGATGCTGTTGAGAGTAAGAGAGAGAGAGAGAGAGAGAGAGAGAGAGAGAGAGAGAGGGGTAGAGAGAAAGAGAAGAGAGAAAAGAAAGATACCAGACATGGCCTTCAGCGGGCGCTGTACAAGACCAACGGATGTGACGAGACAAACATAGTGTGACCGAGGAAAAAGGACGTGTGCATTTGTGTTGCAGATCAGCAGCATGTAATCAAAGCAAAGCAATGGCACTGCACCATGCAAATAAACAGCATGCAAATACAGAGACAGAAGGAGAGAAAGAATGAATGCACGCATGTTCAGTCGGCCTTGATAAATCAGAGGATGATGAGCTTTGAGCAGGGAGGACACTTTTTCCATAAAGAGTGTGAAAGCTTGAAATCTCAAAGCTGTAAAACATCATTCATGACGCTGCATCACAATTATTACACAGAGCACTAATGCGCATGCAGCTCCCAAACATTGCTCTAACTATCTGTCAGTAGACTCAATTAGGGCTGGGCGATATATACAGTTTTACTGTGATTATTTTGTTGACATACAATAAAGCAACATAGTGAATACTGCAATGATTTTATGAAAGCAATATCATGATTTGAACATTAGAATCAGTTCTGTTTCATTCATTTACATGAAACATGAATTAGTTCAAGCCCTTTTCAAAGAACTGATTTAAAATTTAAAAAAATTGATTTAAAAACATTTAGAAGTCTCCATTCGTCATTTTTCAGTAAAAAAAAATATGTGCACAAATACTGCTCTTTATTCCTACGTGTTATCAGGGTTTCCACACATTCTGAGCAATGAACGTCCATAATTTAATAAAACTAAAACTAAAGTTCTTAAACTAAAGCCATTAATAGTATTTTATAAACATCACTCACAAAATGTACATTTTACTCCAAAAAAAATATTTCACAATGGAGCATAACATAACATCATTTAGGACAAATGTAGAAATAACCATGACTACATAATGACTGTTTAAATTAAATTATTTAACATTTTAATTATAAAAATGTTAATATTAAAAATATAATGATCGTAACGTAGTCATTTGTATTACTACTAATAAAATGTTAATAATAACAATAGCATAACTGGACAAATTTAGAATTTTTCATTCAAGTCAGTCAAGTCAAACATGACTTGACTGTTTTTTTTTACTAAATGTGTCATTTCAGAGCATTTACATAAATATTGAGACATAAATTATGAAAAAGAGATATTTTTTTAAGCTATAACGCCCAACCCTGGACTATACAATCTGCACAGCCATACTTATGATGTCTCAATGCATCATATGTGACTCTGCATGGGCCCATGACAGAGTTGGTCTGTGCTTTGTTCATACTCATGACATCACCAAGCTCAAACACTGAAATCACTGAGGCACCACTGAAAGAATGACAGTCTTCATCTTGGCTCCTCACTAGGACTCAACCTCAACTTACACACTCTGTCAATCAAGATTGATCGGATCGGCATATGGCAGCAAGACTCATCCACTTTTTGATGCAGGACATTTGAGTATGTGTGTATAAGGATGCGTGTAGAAGTATAGACTGTAGTCAGAGTAGATGTCATTTTAAATTTAACATTTGATTTTTAATGAATACAAGGCTGTGAGGGTTAGAGGATAATATGTCATACTGCAATGTACCTTGGTCTTCATTTAACAGGCAAAAATTGTAAAAACATAAAATTTAAAACATTGTTTATGAAAGTTTCCTGTGACCTAGGACTTGCTTAACACATTGAACTTCAAACACCCAGAGCCCCATTTACTTCCATATTGTGATTATCAAAATAAGCTTATTTACATAAATTACATACATAAAAAAAAGATATATTAATTTACATACATACATATGTGACCCTGGAACACAAAACCAGTCATAAGGGTCAATGTTTTGAAATTTATACATCATCTCAAAGCTGAATATATAAGCTTTCCATTGATGTATGGTTTGTTAGGATAGGACAATATTTGGCCGAGATACAACTATTTGAACATTTGGAATCTGAGGGTGCAAAAAAATCAAAATACTGAGAAAATCTCCTTTAAAGTTGTCCAAATGAAGTTCTTAGCAATCCATATTACTAATCAAAAATTAAGTTTTGATATATTTACAGTAGGAAACGTACAAAATATCTTTATGGAACATGATCGTTTCTTAATGTCCTAATGATTTCTGGCATAAAAGAAAAATCAATAATTTTGACCCATACAATGTATTTTTGGCTATTGCTACAAATATACCCCAGCGACTTAATACTGGTTTTGTGGTCCAGGGTCACATATGTGAGTATAGCAAGGTATTATTTTAGTGGAACATCAATTTGGAATAATGTGCACCGATGAAATGAGCATAAGACGCCCAAGCAAATGTTTATGAAAATTGTATGAAGGTAGTATGTTAAGTATATTGGGCCCATTTTGATTACATCTTGAAGTTAAAGATCCTGTTAAATATGCAGTTTACTCTGACTAGGGTCTATGTGATTGTGTGTGTAAGCGAGTTTGCGTGTGTGCTCCTACTTGTTTTAACCGATCCGCGTCTTATGGTGTGAGCTTTCAGTTTAAGCTGCTCTATCCAGGAGCTGCATCTGTCTGCAAAGGAACTGTAATCAACTGAGAGGGCTGGACACACACACACACACACACACACACACACGCATATATAGACAGACATTCAGAAACGAACACAGATAGACACGAACACACACACACATAGAAATATGTGCACATGCGGTCTCAAATCCCGCGGACAAGTACATACACACAACGACACAACAGAGGGACAAAGAGAAGAGGAAATAACACAAAAAGAAAGAAAAAAGGGGTAAAATGGATGATGCTGGGGTGTGTGCTGCAGCACTTCAAACTGTCACACACAAAAGGAGCAGAAATTAAAAGAAAAAAAACACCCTGCTGCCTCCAGAACTCTCAGCAACGGATCAGGTACTGACCTCTGGCCGACAGATGGCTGCCAACCTCTGATAGACCTGAGACACACACACACACACACACACACACACACACACACACACACACACACAGGAAACCAATGCTGTGTTAAAGGGACACACCAAGGAAAACAGGACACACACACACACACACACACACACACACACACACAGGAAACCAATGCTGTGTTAAAGGGACACACCAAGGAAAACAGGATATTCCTTAATATCGTCTCCAAGATGCTTCAAGAAACCTACCTGCAAAAACGCAGTAACATGAGGAATGCTGTCAAAAATAATGTCATAAATAGATTTTCTTTATCAGTTAATTCCTATTAACTAAATTAAATCAACATTTGGTGTGAGCATCCTTTGCGTTGAAAGCAGTTTGTGCCCTCGGTGCACTTGTGCATAGTTTTTCAGTAGCTTTGCAGGTAGGTTTCTTGAAGCATCTTGGAGACGTTGCCACAGTTCTTCTGGATTTATTCGGTCTCAGTTTGTTCCGTTTCTTCATGTTATTCCAGACAGACTGGATGATGATGAGATTAGATCTGGCTGTTGTCAGACTCCTTGTGCAAACAATAATCTCACCGGATTATTACAATTAATGGCAAAATGAATGTTTGGAAATGTAAACTGATATTTCCTACTAACACACTACAGCAAAAGACAGAAATAACTGACTTAAAACCATTTTTTAGCTGCTGAAAATACTAATGTTCTAATCATTTGATATTAGAATCACTGTATATATAATTGTTTTAACGTCAGTAAATAATATTTTTCTAAAAATATACTTGGTATATATTCTGGTACAAGAAACTTATGCACAATAAACCGGCACTGTAACAGTTATGTCACCGATATCTATGATTTATTTTTAAATTTAAAGGAAATTGACCAATATTGGATATTTAATTGTTTGCGAATTTTAAGATATAGATCATTATTTAGCCAGTGTTGTTTTAGTATAATTGACACTATTATAGTTTTTATTAATATTTTAAATGTTTATTTATTTTTATATTTTTTGTTGTCATTTTCATTTTAAAGTTTAGTAATTTTTGCCATTTTTTAATTTTTTATACTATATGTCTTAATGTATTAAACTGAATGAAAATGAGAACTAGATAGAAAAAAAAACATTTTTATTTTATTTTATTTCAAGTAATGAAAAATTATTTTACGGCTTTGGTTTTAATGCACTATAATAATGCACCTAGCACTAATATAAAAGGAATATGGCAAACATTTGAAGAGCTATAAAGGACTGTATGTGAAGTTTAAAGTGAGGATTCACCAGGGTTTACCTTTGGGGGAGCTGAGAGGATTGGGAGAAGGTGTTTCAGCATTGAGCTCCAGATTGAATTGAAGCTGCTCGTCATTTTCTGTTATGGCTGCAAGAGACAATCAGCATTGAGGATTTGCTTTTCAAAAAGGTGTCTTACATGAACATGCTATACATACAGTACAGCACATGCTTACCCTTTATCAGTGTCTTTTCCCCACTTTGTTTGCCATTCTCCAAAAGTTGCTCTTTGTCAAAGCTCATTGCCACAGCTGTCACCGCCACCTGCCAATTAAAAAACACAGACCAATCATGTGTGACAGAGGTAAAAGAACGGGAATGAATCTAAACAGGACAAACAGATCTTAATGCCTTCGCGCTTACTTACTTTTTTGTTGTTTAAAAGTAATAAGATCACAAACTGAATGTTTAATAACATATTTAACCATTAAGGAAATAAGGTCAGTGTTCTCACCTGAATGAGCTCATCTTCAGGTATGGCTACGGTGAAGTTCAAGTGACAAAGACAACAGGGGACCATCGACCGCAGTTTGAAGTACAAACTCTATAGAATAAGCATATATTCCAGCTAGAGCAGTGATATCCAAACACACTTAAATCATTTGGTTTAGCTGGTCCATATCAAACCATGGTTGTACTGATCTCATGAGAAAAGAATAGATAAATGTATTCAGAAAATAGGAAAAATCTATTCACCTTCAGCAGATTCTCACAGAGGTCACTGAAAATCTTATTCAGTCCCTGACTGGTTAAGCTGGCGTTAAGGCGGAAGACCCTCACAGAGGTAAACATCTGAAGAAAAATATGTTTGATTCCACACCAAACAACGATAAGCTCATATAAATTTATATAAACATTATAGAGACAATAAATATGTTTTTCCAGAGTGAACATCTCTCAAACTAGCTTCATCTGTCTGCATATATTAGGGAAATAGTAACTGTCTTCATTGTTAATATATACACATATAAAATGCTGCTCATAAAATTGATATCTGTGCTGTGGTTTGAAATGGCTCTTGCTGTCATTCTGGCTTTATTAAAATACTGTCCATTTCCTGAAAACTGCAGATGGTGTGTTGATGTGTTTACATCTTCAAGAACTCAAAACTCAACAGAAAACAACAGGTTCACTGGGATGAACGTTACCTGTATAGCTGAAGTCCAGTTCTGAATCCCAGGCATTATCTCAGTGTTGCAGCTGTAGAATCCTGAAGGGAAGACAAGAGAACGTACATACACAGGTGAACATATAGCCCAGTAAACAGAATAGAGTCCAACAATGGTCTAGCACATGTGTTTACCTGCTGGGGTGGGGAAATCAGTCAGAAGGGCATGTATATCTTCCACAGCGTCCGTGTCATCAATCTAAGAGTATTTTATATGAGTATTAAAACATTAAAAAGATCCTTCAGTCTGCAAAATGCATTTCCAGCATCTCCATGTTCATCTCTCAAATCCATCAACCTCCAGTGCAAGCCAACTTACCTCCAACACAAAGGCATCCTTCTTCCCATGGGATAGGTCTAGCTCTGAAACCTCATCTGAACTCTCTGATTGAGAACGAAAGAGACGAGACCTCTGACGGGGCTCAGGGATCGGCGAACCAATGATCTCTTCGACAACCTCCTATACAATGGGGGAAAAAAATGTTTTAGCTGTGTTTCTGAAAGAGGAACAGGTGGATCAAATAAAATAAAATATAAAAGCCTTGAAATACACTTGATGTGTACATGTACTTACAGGAGGGTTGATTTCATACAGTTCTTTGTTTTTAGCAATGGTGTCATTGATTTTCTTCTGCATATTGGAGATATGCTGTTCGTATGTGATGTCACTGGGAGTTTTTCCCGCAATCTGGATTCCTCCAGGACTAGGTAAAGCTGTCAGATAAACTCCTGTTGCAGACTAGATGCAACAAACAACACCTATTAGCATGACAGCAGCATACACAGTCATATTTAATAAAGTACATAAAATGCACTGAGCATTATTGGTAATTGCACACTGACCGCTAATCCTAGCAGCATGGTCTCTCCAATGCTTATTTGGATACGTAGACCAAACAAAGCGTTCATGCCTCGTAGCTTTAATTTGTTCATCAGCTGTGTGTGGAGTTCGTACTCTAAAAATGGCAGAAGATTGCTAATAACCGTGGCATTCCCTTCTCCTTGCGCCTTCTTTTTAGTCCGGCACAGCCTATTGTGAGATACAAAGAATACCTGGATGACCTTCTGAATGGAGCACATTGTGAGAAATCTGTATCCGACAATGCAATGGGCTTGACTTAACATTCATTCAAAGTAATTATTCACTTGGGACAAAAACAGTTTCAAATGTCTGTTTTTATAAATTCACTCAAATGCAACATTGTCATGTCTCATTACAAGTGTGGGAAGATGGTTGACGCATTTCACGCAAGTCACTCATACTCAGAGCAGATGCAACAATGGGTTTGTGTGGAAGTTTTTACTACGAACTGAGTCACTATGAAAAACTGAAAACCCTAAATAATGAGCTGCATGCGTGTAAAGGAACACAGTCCTGTGCTTCACGCTGAAACAGGCAGCACACATATTTATCAAATTAAATCATAGTCTTTGATATTTGTTTTATTTCAATTACATGTGCAGCCCTACACACTGCTATATAAAATGTATCATTGCATACTAAATATAGTTTCATATACTATTTTCGTTATACTGTGCAGTACGCAACACAATAATATACCATCTGGACAGGATGTCCTGTGCATGTAATACCTGGCCTGAATCAGGCAGCCCTTCCCGGTGACGTTGGCTTCAGTAGGCAAGTCTATTGTGGTGAAGAGGACATCAGGCACTTTGTAGCGGCGACAGCAGTAGCAATAGGTGAGCTGAGCAGGAAACGGTATATTCAACTCATCGTATGGTATGTGACAAAACCCACAGCCAGGGGACACCACCTCTTCAAATCTAACAGAAATAAACACTGCAATTAGTACATAAACAATAACACAAGGGCACACACACAGACCCAAACACCCAAATGAGCTAAAACTGAATAAAAGAATTACATAAGCATAAAAATGTGTCAAGGTGGTATTATTTTTATGCATTTATAAAAACTAATGTTTTTAGCCCTCAGGACTTAATTTGGTTAGTAGCTGTAAAAAAACACCCTCAGCAAACATACACAGACACACACACACCAATTTAATTAGTATTGTTTAGTATTGAGATAAAAGGAAAAGTTCACCCAAAATTAAATTTAAGTTATGATTTACTTACACTCGTTTCATTCCAAACCTTTTAGCTTTTAATGCCACCATGAAATCCAAATTGACAATACTGCAGTGTTTATTAAAAATGATTAATTCATCAATATCATTTTTTTAATTGATGTGCTCTTGTAATCTTTAATCAAAAATATTAACTTTCCCTTCCCTCGTAACAACATCCCTTCACATAAGATTGCAGCAAACGAACAATCTAATCAATTCCAAATCCTATATTTTTTATATTTTTCTACTTGTTCGAGAAGCCGTTTCACTCAAATATATGGCATGTTTCATTAAAACAGACAGGGTGAACTGTCATTTCATGCTATCTTTAAAGTTGCTGTATGGCTTTAGAAGACTGGGGATATAGCAAACAAGTTGAATTATTATTATAGATTATAGATAATGTACTTATGGTTCACCTTTTTTGAAGTTTGATACAGCATGAGGGGAGAGTTAATCACATTTTTTATTTTTGGGTGAACTATTCTTTTAAGAGTCCCTTAGCATGGGGCCAAAGGTGTGTGTGTGTGTGTGTATATGTGTCATGTGTGTCATTAACCTACCCTAGCGATGCTGAACTACCCATATCCCCCTCGACCCTCTCTGACCCTGTAGAAAAGACACAAAGCGGTTGCCGTGACAACCTGTGTTCGGTGTCCAGCGGGCCGTCCTGCATGAACCGGGAGCTGAGGATCGCCGCGGTGCCTGACGCTGATAGAATACACACCTCCTCACTGCAAACACAAAGAGCGCATAATCAGAGCCTTTCATTAAGGCTGAATGACAGAATGAGAAAGCTGTGCAACTAAAAATCAAGACACATATCATTTTAATTGACTCCCTCAACCGTCTTGAAAAACCTGGATATATGAGGAAGCCAAAAAACAATTGAGAACCAGTGTGTAGAAACATCCTCAGAGTTGAGTATTGTGTGTGTGTGTGTTTAAGTACCAGATGCTGGTGGACTCGCTGTACCCCACCACAGCTTGGCAGCCGAGAGCTTTGGCATGAGACTTTATTTCCTGACGGATCTCCTCCCACCACGCATCCCGTGTCTCCGGCTCATCTGAAACAAACATATTTACATCATCACACACACCACTGGCACATAAACACCCCCTCTCTCTTTAGCAGCATACTAGCCCTGTTAGCTGGTTTATTGATGCTCCCGAATCTGGCACAATTCACAATCAATTTTTGTCTAAAATGTATTTATTTGTTTATTATTACTGTCTATATTCCCAAAGCGTATTTTTGTCAGCTGAACATCTTTGAACAAAAAATTGAAATTAATATTTCAATAACTGAACAACACGTGTTCTCTGATGTCAGTTAATGGTCAAATGACGTAGGTAAACAAAATAGTAAATATTTTTAGCAAGGTTTCTATTTTAATATTGTTTATTTATCATAAATTTTCATTTTTATGATTTAAGTATTAGCGTTTCATCAATTCACGAACCCCCTGCAGTTCTCTCATGAATCCCAGTTTGGAAAACTTGGCTTTATATCAATTATCGTAGAAATCATTTTCAAAGAGATTTTTTCCAGATGATGAACGATAAAAACACTGACAGTCAGAACTTTAAAATCTTTTTATTTTCTAGAGAGTTTGGTTATGCATCAGAAAACGTAACGTAATTGAGTAGTAGCTTGAGCGAGCATGTGGTGCGAAACAGGCCTTATAACATCATCAGAAAATCAGTTTTATTAATTTAGCTGTATATACAGTGGGTACGGAAAGTATTCAGACCCCCTTCAATTTTTCAGTGACAAATATCAAAATTGTCCTCAGAGAGGGAGCAAACCGTGAACTAATGCAAACAAGGCTAGTACCTGAGCTTTTCTCTTTCACACACACATACACACACTCGCACACATGCACGCACAGGTGCTCACACTCTCTGAGGGCAAGGGGTTTTCACGAGATCAAACTCCCCTGCCTGTTTACCACAACTAGGAGAGGGTCAAGGGGAATGAGGAAGATGATGATGATGGTGAGGACGAAGAGGAGAGTGGTGTGATTTGCCATTCTCCTGACTGACAGCTTTCATGAACTAATCTATAGGGATGCTCCGATCCGCCTTTTTTGAATCCGATACCGATTCCGATACCTAGGGTTCGGTATTGGCCGATACCGATCCGATACCAGTTAAGTTTTTTTCCCTCATTTAAATAAATGTAGAATTTATATATCTCTGTGTGTGGAACTGATAATCATTCTTTCACAATCTACTAGATACAGACTACTTCATTATAAAGAAAAATAAAATAAACAATAAATATGATAAAATATAGGCCTATGTATATTTATAATCTATGACAAAAATGTATCATAAACTAGGTTAGTGGATAATTCGGCAGCAAAAGTTATTCTAGAAAAATCAGTGCACAATAATTTTAGAAATCCAAACATTTAGTGAAAAAACAATATTTTGTGGGGAACAAATAAAAGTGTTGTCACAGCCTGATGCCGTGTTGCTTCAAGCGCATCATTCTGCACACCGGATGCGCACATTGTAATTGCTTCGTGTTAAAAACTGCAAAGCACAAAGGGAAGAGAAATTGATGCGTAGTGTATTATATCTGGGCAACAGTTATTGAGCCTTTCTTTCAACAGTTTTAAATTTCAGTTACTGTGCATGTTAAAAACTATTTATAGTCTTTTCTATGCCCATGTTTTGTTCTCACAGACACCCAGTAGCAAGTAAAAAAACAACATTAAACTCCGGCAAGAAGATAAAGTCCTTTTTGCTACAACAGTAGGCAGAGCATTCCCCTGCTAGTGCAGTCATGCTTCCCAATGGAGGACAAACTCCATCCTATTCTGGATAAACAGCCAACAGCAGGAGGGAGTTTGATTAATAACGGTAAGGTTAAAGAAAGAAGTGCACAGCAGAAAACAGACCAGAAGCAGAAGAAAGTGTGAAAAAAAAAATAAATAAAAACAAAAATAAATGATGACCTGATGCTCACCTTACCACTGGCTATAACGTGATTCAAATCACTCGTAGCATAAGTCCACAATTAACTTTCTTCTAAACTAAACCAAGCATTCAATTGCTTTTGTAAAAACAAATAATTCTCAATTCATTGAAAAACAGCACCTGTCTCAAAAATAACTTTTGCTACTTCTGCCAATGATAGATAAAATATACAGGCCAATAAATATGCCTTAAAGCCAAGAATTGCATTTGCATTATTGAACTACATACATTTTTTTATCATATTAAATTATATTATCTAAATATATCAAATTCCTTTATTATACCTCTGGCAGCTTTTTAATTATCTCAATATTTGTGACAAATGGTTTGTATTTCTTGTGTATATCAGAAAGGTCAGACTATTTTTATTTACTCACCAAAACCAATTTATTTTTCACATTTATATATATAGATTTAAAAAAAAAAACACTAAACGATGCATTAATGAAAAATAGGAGTAAAAAAAAAAAATTAATTCAAGAAAGCAAATGTCTTTTTAAAAATCCCCCACTGACATTTACAACCCCAGACAATAGCTCTTTTCACACAGTAATACCAGTAAATTGCCGTAAAATTACCGGAACGAATTCAATTAAAAAATGCGCTATTCACACAGGCAACTGTCACGATGCACACACACGAGGAACGAGGAGACGCTGGAGAATACTTTACCAAGACTTTATTTTCAGGAACCAAGGGAGACGAACTCAGGAAGACATTTAACAGCGGACAGAGAACTAGGGACTGGGAACACTTTAAATACACACAGGAGGAGGGGATGACGAGACACACCTGGGATCAATGAACCATCATGGGGAACACCTGGGACAAATTAAACATGGGAAAGGAACACCTGGGGAGCAAGACACAGACAAAACATGGAACAGAGTCTGACAGCAACGACATTCCGTCTTTTTTCCGGAAAAACACCATTCACACATCGGTTTCAAATTACCGGTAAATTCGGTGACATCATTAACCAGAAATTAACTCTAATCGACTGCGCCTCCTGGTGTTGTGTTTGTAAAAATAAACATGTTTTCATTTTTGTGTCAAACGTTCACATTCATGCAGCGCTTTTGGTCCAGAGACATCATATTAGACGACCTTAAACTGAACTACACAGCGCAGAGTAAATGCGTTATATGTGTCAAAATGTTATGATTGGCCCAGAGCCACTGAATTTTGAATTTCAATGGCACTGGATTGGCCCTGAGTAGATGTCTTACGTCAGCGCGTTCTGAACTCGTACGTGCTCATACCGGTAATCTTCATTCTGCATTCACACACATCATCATTCCATCAATTCACTGGTAATGTTACAACTTCTCATACCGGTAAATTGTCAGAACGATATTTTTGAAAAGGTCCTGTTCACACATTATCTCTTTACGGCAATTTACTGGTAATTTTCCAGTAAAGTCTGTATGTGTGAAAGGGGTAAATGACTACTAATCAATATCAGAGCACATGTGATATCAGCTTACACAAACATAATCCATAATGTATGAATCCTTATTACTTTAGTAGAGGGAAGCAACAATGACCACAGAGGCAGCAGCACTGCCAAGGGCACAGAGGTCATGAGACCTTTCATGACTGAAAGTGGAACATTGCCTAAGTCCACTTCACTGGATTGGGGAGCAGGGGACGCTGGGTAAGGGGTCAGGTGAAGCGCAGTCAGAGCAGATCAAGGAATGATCAGCCAGAGCAGAGAACAGCCACGCATCCAGCTAAAACATGCAGCAGCTGCCAGACACACACGTTCATACAGAAGCACAGCGTGTGGCAGCTCATGCAACACACACTACTGAGAAAAGGCTTGAGGTTGTATGTGCGAGTCTGTGTATATCTGAGATTGCCCGTGTAAGGCATAAATGACTCCTTTTACACACTTAATTCATCTTTATTATCTTTATAAGTATTTGTAATCACTCTTGACAAAAATCAACTCATCTTCTTAATTGTGAATATGCACTCAATAACATATTTCAATACATATTAAGGGAAAAGTTCACTGTAAAATTTTAATAAGTCATTTACTGACCCTCCCGTTATTCAAAACCTGCATGACTTTCTTACTTAAAAAAAAATCTCCTTTTGTGTTGCATGGAAAAAATTTTCACGTTGCTCTTTTTTCATAAAAATAAGGCAAAGGGACAAAACAAGCACCTTAAGTCCAAACAAGCAGTACAAACATCTCATGAGCGCTTTATTCCTTAAGTCATACTGAACTATTTGTGATGCACAGACAGACACTGAAGATGTTAATTGCTGACAACCTTCCCATTTATTGCAGATTGGTTATGAGACATGCAAGAACCAGTGATGTTTGGCGACATCCACACAAAACCTGTTGTGGAAGGTCTTTACATGCTATGCTTTTCATTTTACGAAAAACAGCAGCTGAACGTCTTTTTTGTGTTCCTCAGAAGAAAGAAAATCATAGGGGTTTAGAAAAACATGAGGGTCAGTATATGATGACAGAATTTCATTATTGTGTGAACAGTCCCTTTATGCATTATCACAATGTTGATTAATTGCTAAAGGAGAATATTCAAAATTCAATACCATCTCAAAACCAATAATACGTATTAATATTTAGGAAAGTTTGTAACAGATGAGCTGCCAAGGGCTGCATGTGTGTGTGTATGTGTGTGTTTGTGTGTGAAAAGCAGGACTGAGTGTAGGGTAGTACCTGCAGTGAAACTATTCCAGTCTAGCAGTTTGTATGATCTGGTGTTACCCAATGCTGAGCCAAATCGCCACATTAGTAGATCGGTTAAAGGAGCGGAGAGAAAAAGAGAGAAAGAGAGAGAGAAAGAGAGTAGAAAAGAAAAAGAAAACCAAACACCAACTACAAACAAGAACACAACACTGGACAACACCACTCCACAGGAACTGCGAACTGTGACATATTATACTCAAAAAATTCTTCATACAGTGGACTACCAGTGAAATTGAAAAAAATTTGGGACCAAAACTTATTCAGACACCTTGACCTGACCTTGTTTTGCTTAAGTGTTTTTTTGTTTTTAATTGCTTAATGCGACCTTTTTACACCACAGACTGAACAAAATTAAGCATTGGTTGACCTAAATCCGTGTATCATTCGATCATTCGTTTTTTTTATTTAATATTGAAAGTAGAAAAATGAGAAAACGGCTCC
>NW_015539923.1:939881-941092 GCF_001515605.1 Sinocyclocheilus anshuiensis
AAAAAAAAAAAAAAAACGAAAAAGGGGCCGTTTTCTAATTTTTTTATTTTCAATATTAAATCAAAAAACGAATGATCGAATGATACACGGATTGACCTAAATTGGTATTATCTAATTGTGTACTTAAATTACCAGATTAATAATTTTTGGTTGATTGTAATCCATAACATACATTTCTATCAAAGTTATCTAACATCATCAAGATGTATTTGTTCTGAAACAGCTTAACTTTAAGTTCTTGTCATATTTTATTACCATTTTCTAAACTATACTGAATAAACTGTGATAATGTGAGAAATGTTGAAGGTGTCTGAATAAATTTAGGTTTGACATTATATGCATACTTAAAAAAATACAAAAAAAATGATAATCAAAAATAATTAAGCAGCAAATCAGCATTTTCCATCACAGGAATAAATTACATTAAAATATATTAAAATTAAATAAGTTGTTTTAAATTGTAATTATGTTTCATAATATTACAGTTTTAATATTTTAATAAAATAAAATGATCATTTCAGTAATTATAACAAATTTAGAATCAAATAATTATTATTACTTAAATTTTATAATATATATAGTTATACATTGTCTTAAATTCACAAAGCACTTGCATTTCCAAGCTGTGCATTAAAAGCTTGCCAAAACCTGCCACTTTTCAGTTAAGAATTGATATTAAACTATTATACAATAGAATATTTGGTTACACTTTATTTTAAGGTGTCCTTGTTACAGTGTAATTATATATTTAAGTACTGAGTAATATTAATTAACTACACGCACTTACTATATGGTTAGGGTTAAGATTAGGGTTTGGTTTAGAGCTACTTGAATGTAATTATTCATAATTAATTGTTATTATAATACTTTTATCCAAAGCGACTTACAAATGAGGACAATGGAAGCAATCAAAATCAACAAAAGAGCAATGATATGCAAGTGCTATAACAAGTCTCAGTTAGCTTAATGCAGTACACGTAGCAAGGTTTTTTTTTTAATTATATAATAAATAAAAAGAAATGATCCTCTTCAATAATATCCTCTGCTTCTCAATTAGGCTCAAACTGATAAGCGATATTAACGATGCCATTGTTTTCAATACAACCGGACCACATGCCACTGAGGTGAGGGGCGGGACATTTAGACGTGCACTAGGCGGTTTAGCCAATCACAACACACTGGGCTAGCTAACCAATCAGAGCCCATCGCCT
>NW_015539923.1:941195-967590 GCF_001515605.1 Sinocyclocheilus anshuiensis
CCCGTTTCTCAGAGAAGGGACAGAGCTGTGTGGAATAAAGGTAAATTATGTGAAAAATAATGCGGTTTTTTTTTAACTAAGCATTAACATGTTAGACTGCACCCTATAAACACAATCAAGCCTAGAAAAAACCCAGTGAACCACCCCTTTAAGAATAAAATTAGAATAGAGAATGCTAGATTTAGAGCAGTGGTCACCAACCTTTTTAGGCCCAAGATACCTGACCTCGGCCTTTATGAAAGACAAGATCTACCCATTGAAGAATTGATAGAAAAAGACATCCCAGATTGTACATCAAATTTGAGGCCTTTTACTTAGTATTTTAATTAGTGATGCGCCGTGAGGGGAGTTCCCCTGTAAAAATGGCATTCTGGGGGTAAAATACACGTTTTTTGGCGGGGATCTTCCAGTAAAATTCACATTCCAGGGACCAAATATCACGTTATTGGGGTCGCTTCAACCCGCGGACATGAACAACAACCCGCGGCAACAGGGTTAAAGTAGCCCAATTCCGCGGGAAAATCGCGATCGACGGGTTTGCGACCACTGATTTAGATGGAAGAGATGTGTTTTAAGCCGATTCTTGAATAATAGTAAGTACATGTAACATGTAACAAGGACACCTTAAAATAAAGTGTTACCGAATATTTTAAACGTTGTATTAAATTGCATTAATACCAATATTTACATTCCCATAATGCACTGTTAGCACAGACTAGAAAGGGTACATGTGGGTTTTCAAAAAGTATTTTTTGTGCATGTGCTAATAGTGCAAAAATGTAATAGGCAAAAATAATGTTCAGGGATAATGTTCAGGGGAGAACATTAAAAAATCTTCTCAAAATCTTCTACAAGCAAATAAGAGTAATAGAGCATCCAAAGCTGGAGAGGACAAAACATTAAGGCCAAGAAATGGTGCATGTGATGCAGAATATACACTGTACAAAGAACTTAAATTGAAAATACAACAAAAGCCTCACCAACAACATGCACACTGTCAAACTACCTCATAAATGCACCTGCTGATTGATTTATGTTCTTGCTACAGTGAAGTTATGTTTCATGTTGTTTTAAATTGTGTTCATGTATCACATATTTGGTGCATTTGTTTGTGTTTGTGCTTGTGGAATATGAGCAGTCTTACCTGGGTTGTGGATTCGATCTAGAAGCTTTACTGAGCGCGCACTAACCACACCACCCACATGAAGGAGAAATCCAGGAGGGAAGGCGGTCAACGGGAAGAAAGGGTATTCCTGAAACACACAGAACGGTGATGGAGGGACCATACAGAAATGACACAGGTGACCCACTGGCATTCTTGCAAATGTCTTGAAGACAGGTGAACTTCTGTACTGAAATCTTTACACAGAACTAAAGATTTTACAGCACAGAAATTGAAACCTGTGGGTCATGCCATTATAGGGCTGCACGATTATGACAAAAATCATAATTGTCGATTATTCCCTTGAAATTGTAATTGTGATTATTAATTATGATTATCACAATTTACATTGAATGATGTTTATACCATTGTTTGATGCAACTGCATGCCGTATTTTTATATGAAAATAAACAAGCTGAAAACACTCTAACTGAAAAACCTTTAGTGCTTTTCTATAGTATTAAGCCTCAAATGTCAAATATACATCGGATTGGTTTCTTCTTTAAATTATAAAAAAAGGAAAAATATGAATGGTATTATAATGTTACACTAAAACTAAAACTAAAACAATGGAAAACCCCTTAAGATAACATGTAGAAAGAAAAAAACATATATTAAGCGTGCAGAATAACATAAGTGGACTTTGAACGATTAATTGCTGCTTTGAACGATTACGTAATTGTGGCATCCATAATTGTAATTGTGATTAGAAATTCGATTAATTGTGCAGCCCTATGCCATTATATTGTCAATATTTAGCAATCGCAACACAAGACTCATGCAGAGATATAGAGACTCAGACACTGTAGGAGACAGGCTCTTTTACTGGGTAACAAATCTGTTAAGTGCAATACATCAGGACTTACCATTTGATGTAAGTGGCTTAACATTAACAAGTGGTAATAAGATGCTCATAAAAGCAAATAGAAGCTCTTTTACTTATAACTTACCATTCTGATATACTGCATGCAAATTAGGGCTGCCCTCGACTAAGGATTTTTCTGGTCGACTAGTAGTCGTTCATTTGAAGCATTAGTCGACTAATCGCATATTTATTAACAAACCATTTGAAATCATTATAATGTGCCTTTAATTGCCTATAGCCTAATAAGCGCTCAAGCACACGCATAAAGCTTGCCACAGCACACCGGCAGAAGAAATAATTATGAATGTGTCAGAGAAAAACAGTAAGGAGGCTGCATTAACATTTTAATAATTTGATAGGCTAAACTACGTGCTGTCTTTGTTTTCGGCTGAAGAGATGAAGTCGGTCATTTTCGCAGTATGGAGTATTTAAGAGCAAATGACCGCACTGGCCCTCCATTTATCATGCACTACTGTTCAGCTTCCACTCTCCGCACAGACTCTTCAATAGCGCACATTTTTCTAGGTTAACATTAGATTAAGCGGCAGTGTAAAGTTGCTAATACTTACATATTTCAGGTGATAAGCCATATTTGAGGTCGAAGAACAATAGCTGAGCATTTGGATGTCCTGCCCGATGTACTGCATTGCCATAGACCAGCGCCATTAACGATCTGTCCATCACGGACTGCGTGACTTCGCCTGTGGATTTTTTTTTCTGCGACTAAGCGACTAATAAAATTTTTGGTTGACCAAGCCTCTTCTGGTCGACTAATGGTTAGTCGACTATTAGGGGGCAGCCCTAATGCAAATACATAATAAATATGCATGAAGTCCTGATTAAAAGCCTCCACAAAATTGTTACCAGTACATGTTTATTTCTCAACCATATAAGTATGAAGACACAGACTTCAAGATCTCTGGCCCTTCATTTACATTAATTTCTTTATTTACAAGACATTTTAACCCTGGACCAAGTTCACAGCAAAACTGTGACATACAGGTAGACATGAGAGCCTCCTAGCACCTGTCAAAGGTTCTAGAATATTCTCCATGGAAATGGGTGCATAACCACATGGCCCCCAAACCAATAGTCACAATACTGATGTGTCATTGGTTTGATAATGAAGTCATTAGGACAGTAGAAGAGATGTGGGTCTTCCAGTTCAAAGTTCTCAAACAGGAAGGAGTTTGGGAAACATGAAAGATTCTACGATCAGAAAACATTCGGCATGCCCTCTCCAGACATACCCCTGTTCTAACAAACGCTTCAGAGGATGATGAAACCCGCTGAAATCCAGTGAGAGAATGACAGAGTGGACAATGAAACATCATTCTCATAATCACCAGTTCCACTTTTGTGCATAAACTTGATTGTGAACATATAAATGCATGTGAATGTGTCTTTTTCTTACTCTCTGCTCCAGTGCTGATTGGGTCTGCTGCCTCAGAAGAGCTTTAAGAGGCCCCGCCTCCTTCCCTGCACTGCCGCCACTTCCCATTCCTGTTCATGACAGAGAAGAGAGAAGTTCGGGGGAAATGAAAGACCGTAAACAACACATCACTTCTAAACAACCCAGTGCGCAATGTTACAATAGCCCATGCAATCACATACATTCACCTCTTCTAAATGCCCATGGCTGCATTTACATGCACAAGAATAATCAAAACTATTAATTAAAATTACGCATTTACCCAATTAAGCCTATGTAAAGCCTTTATTAATATTTTGGCTACTTGAACATTAATATGAATTTATTGACAAGTAAGCAAATCACTCATTTATACCTGCATAAGTACAAACTTTTCAGTTAATTTTTTTGGAGTGAAAAGGAAATTGATATAGAGAAAAGCCTCAAGGCTACATTTAGATATTTATTGTGCTCTTGTGTGCGGTTGTCAAAAGTAGGAAACTAACATGCATACAGGAATATTCCAATACCTATGGAGCATATATGACCTCTTTTGGAAATAAAGGCTTCACCAGAATACCTTAATAGGGAAATATGTGCTTGTAAAAATGGTTAATATACACTATTGTTCAAAAGTTCAGTAAGATTTTTTTCAAAGAAATCTCTTATGCTCACCAAGGCTACATTTACTTAGAAACAGTTATATTGTGAAATATGATTACAACTTTAGCAGCCATTACCGATTCTTCAGAAATCATTATAATATGCTGATTTGATGCTCAAGAAACATTCATTATTATCAATGTTGAAAACAGTTGTTCTGCATAGTATTTTTTGGATACCTTGATACTTTTTTCAGGATTCTTTCATAAGTTTAAAAAACAGCATTTGAAATATAAACCTTCTGTAACTTTATAAATGTCTTTACTGTCATCTTGCTGACCTGAAACTTTTGAACAATAGTGTAATTCATTTGGTGGACATAGCCGTTTTTGGGATTTTCCAACACTTTATTAGGTAGAGCAGCAGTCTAATATAAAGACAGTGTAATCGTAATACATATCTGAACACGAACTGGATATGTTCACATCCATTTTAAAAATGTAATAATGGCATTAGTTGGATAAACCATTAAAGTAATCCATGTATGAAAACATGAAACATTCACAGACTTTTAAGAAATAACATTTATCGTGGCAAAAAAATGTGCTCTACTAAATCACTAGCTGGGCAACTTCATCAAGTTTTCACTTTTTGACAGATTAAAACACAATTAATATACAGTTTCAGACACATAAGCTCAGAGCCCAGTTACTAGGAAATGAGATTTTTGGAACCAGCTAATAAGAGACGACAGAGGGTGGCTGGTTTATTTTTTCTAGTTTCTTCTTCCACTGGCAGAGAAATCTAACCTGCAGTCAGGCTGAAAAAACGCATGCAAGTGGGGTTTTGTTAAATCAGAGAGCTTAGAAGACATTAAACCACACCGCTCTATCATAACATTCACTCAAGAGTGCATTTGCCAAAAGATGTGTGTGGGCAAATGAGAAAAAAATCCATTTGTTAGTATGTTTTATTCAGCAACGGGCATGATATTCTGCCAGGGGGCAGCACAGGGGTTGGTGTGGTGACACTGGATGCAGTCACTGCACCAAGGGTCAAAGGTCATGGGAACAGCAGTGGGTGTATCCTACCAGAGGCCGCCAGCAGCAGTTCCTCACTGAAAGACACGCTCTTTCTCAGAATGGCTGTGTCTGATTTGCTGAGACGGAGTGGGGGAGGAGTTGTACTCCTGGAGGCCATCCCTGGCCATAAGTGACGGGGCAAATGGGCAGAGGGGAGGGGAGATGATTCAGATTCAAGGGTGGGAGTACTGGGAAACAGAAATATCCCCACTGACAGAGAAAGAATGAGAGAGAAGTTTGGGGAGGACAGGTATGAAGACATCATATGAGAAAAAAAATAAGGGGTGACTGAACTACACAACAGATGGGGATGCAAACTGATGAGAGGTAAATAAAATGGTTTTCCAAGGGTTTTATTTCCAGCAGGTTGGTTTTGAAGGTATAAGTTGTAGTTTTTCCAAAACTGACATTTCTGTCAGAATGACTTCCTTAATCCATTTCAGAGGTGAATTCTCAATTAACTGCTCCAGATTAAAAACCTTATGACTTCAGAATATTGGCCACAAGTCATATGGACTACAAAAATTGTGCTTTATGGTGACTTTTTTTTTTTTTTGAGCTTGACCAGACATGGTCAAAAAATATATGACAGCATTTTCATTTTTTTGGTGGATTATCCCTCTGGGGTCCCTTTTTGATTTTTATTTAAAATATGTAGAAAAGGTAAAATAGGGTTTATTGCTATTTTACACATGAAAACAAATATAAGCCGAACTAGGATAGTAACATTTCATCAATTGAAATGATTTTTGGGGGGTGTAAAATACATGAAGGGTGTATAATACAGGAGGGAGAGAGAAAGGGATAAAGATAAAATATAAAACTGAAGTGTTTCAGTTTTATATATTATACCGTGCCCTTATGTTTCTTGTGCACATTAGCGTTTCATTCTTCAAAGTCACTATAACAATGAAAAGCATAAAACTGACAGTGCTGAACAAACTTGATCATACGTTTTCTGTAAATCGGAGTGTCTTCAAGGAAAAGCCACACTTTATATTTGCTTTTCAAGTACTCAGCACATGCATTTATGCAGACAATCTGTGCTAGCAAAAGCAAAGACTCTGGCATTTAATCATTAAAGTCCAGATAAATATTAAACTTAAATCTACTTCACAAAAATACCTCTTCAGAGAACATTACAATTCTGCCATCATTTACTCACCCTCATGTCAATCCAAACCTCTATGACTTTATTCTGAAGAACGCTGAGAAGATATTTGGAAGAACGTTGGGAGCAAAACAACACTGACCCCATCGACTTCCACTGTATGGACAAAAACACTCAGACAGTTCTCAAAATATCTTTTTTTATGTTCCATAGTAGAAAAATAAAGTCATATATGTTTAAAACAACATGAACGAGGGTAAATAATGACAGAATTTCCATTTTTGGGTGAACTATCCCTTTAATAATTTAACCTTGCTGTGAAAAAAGCTCCTTGGTTCACAATGAAACCGAATAAGTGACCTATTTTATAACACATAGAGGATTTTGAATAAAACTAAGCAGTTTGCATCCCTGGAAAGATAATGAAAAATAAGAGGCATGAAATAAAAAATGAAAAAAACAGCACTAAAGTTCTTTAGAATCAGCCCCTTCTAAAGAACTTATGTCCTCTAGAAGGGGCTGATTCACATATGGAAGGCATGGTGAAGTTCATTTTCTTCACAGATTCCAAATGCACAAAATACGAGATCACTCCTTGAGTCAAATATAAATAAACATCTCACACACACAGATAAAGTAATAATGGAAGGACAACACAACAAACATAAATGAATTAAACACAAAACTAGACCAAAATAAACAGAGACACTGCGCCCTAGACCCTCTGCCTCTCAGCCTTGACACTGGGGTCAGTGTGCTGCTATTGATTAAAATCAAGGCCCATAGAGAGAGAGCCTGGTAGAGTGTCAGAGGTCAGGTGGGGTCGGGTTTCTTACCGGTTTTGGGGGTTAGGCTGAGCTCGGTGTCAGAGGAGGAGGACTGGCGACTGTAGGACTTGGAGGGGGAGAAGGAGGAGAAGGTTTGTGCTCTCAGAGGGGTGGGGGGTCCTGAGGATAACGGGACGCCTGGGGCCTCCTCCCCAAACCCTGGCCTGTGAGAGCAAGGAGGAACACACTCCATCAACACACATGGACTCACAGGGTCATGCATGAGGATTGTGCCCGTGTGTGTGTGTTTGAGCGTGTGCATGTTTGCGTGTGTGTGATGTGGAGGAAGAGATTGTGAGTAAGAAAGAAAAAAAGAAAGAGTGTTGACTGCTTGCTGATGAAAGGGTAGAGCATGTGAGGATGTCAAGAAGAGACAGCAAAGCACTTTATGGTAGCGGGCAGGGATAAAAAAACACTGTGAAAACCAAAAAAAGAGGCAGGACGCAAATGAGATGAACAAGAAGCGTGTTTCAGCCAACCAAAGCACAACGCTTTGATAACAAGGGTCGACTAATGCCTTCACAAGGCCAAAAGGTAAAATTCAATAACCCTGCCTAAAAAAAAATCAAAAGGTACGTACGCGCACAAAATAAAAGCACAGAAGCAAACCGACACCTCTGATTGGATATACTCTGTGAGTGACAGCTGAATGCAGCTTACTGATTGGTCAGAGGCATTTTTAAGCTGTAAACGAGGTTGCTTTGGCAGCTGAAGGGGAGGGGGGCTGGTGATGTCATAGCTGTCTGCCAATGAAGAACGGGGTGACAGGTCCGTGGCAGAGTCGTGACGGGGTCATGGGGGTCGTGGGGTACCTGCCTACACTGCCTGGCTCTGGGGGCTTCTGAGCTCCTGTGTCTGGGTTTCATACCAGCGAACAGCAGTGTTGGCACGGAAACGGAGAAGCCCTGAGAAAGACGACTGCTCGCACTGTGAACTGGACTGCTGTGTGTGGAACGACATCCAAGAGTGGAAGGAGCAGCCTGCGGAGAGCTACACACACATTCACGCATATTTCAAACATTTAAACACACACGCACACACACAGTGTACTGAACATTCACAGAGAACACAAACACACATATAACAATGACATACAGAAACATGCACGGGCACACACCCAAGGCAGACCGCATAGAGAACCGACGGCAGGAAAGGTCCTTTTTGGCTGTATCTCTCAACCTAGTGAGATGACTACCTAGACAGCTCCAAAAATGCTGTCTAGTTAGGCAGGTCACAGCCGTTCAAACATTCGTAGCTCCCAAGAAGGCACAGGACAAGACATCACAAAGACAAATCTAGGGTTGGGTATCGTTTGAATTTTATCAATTCCGATTCCGATTATTTTCGATTCCCAGTTTCGATTCCAATGTGATTAAATAATGATATCAAACATTTATCTTGTCTCTTTTTTGCAAACCATTTATTGGAGCTGAATACCATGAACAAAAATCAACAGGCTACATAAAAACTGGACTCTTTAAGAGCTGTTTGTGTGCAAAATAGAACTGCACGATTCTGGATAAATTTAGTTTTTTTTTTTTCTTTTTTTTCCCCCAAACGGAAGTTGTGGTTCTCTCATGATTCTGAAGAAAAAACATTAGACAACTAAACAAAATCACATGTAATTTATTTAATGTCGCAAATGTAGCCAAACTTTGGAGCACTTAGATTAGCGAGCAAGGTCCTAGCAGATCACTAGGTCCGGTCCTCACAGACGAAGAAAAAAAAGCGCATAGGAATCGATAGGCAGAATCAAAATTTTAATTTGACAACAAGTATCCGATTCCTGACCTTAAGTATCCGATTCTGGAATCGGAATCGATTTTCGATTCCCAACCCTAGACAAATCACAACAGACTCAAGGCAGCAGTCCAGATGCAAAAAAACACCTAGTCTGGAAATGCACAACTGAACAGCATTTAAACTTTAAGCCAGCTAATGCAAACAGATGCTGGTGCAGGAGAGATGCAGCATGCAGGAAAGCCAAAGAAAAAGACAGTAAGAGCAGGAGGAACATAGAGGACATGCAGGGGAGAACAAGATTGAGGTGTGGTGTTTTTGTGTGTTGAGAATGCATTTCTGTATAACTTATAAAACAGCAACTCATAAAACAAATACACGCACACACCCTCATTCTCATTTACGAATATAAACAGAAAACAGAGTAATTGTACAGCATTTTCTTCTTTTTCAGGTTGCATTAACACCTGTTTAATAAAACCAAAGGAATGTTAGATCATTTTAAGAAATGATTTAAATAATAACAAATTGCCTTGAATAAAAATGTCTGCTAAAAATAGATGAAAATCTAAAACATGATACACTATCATTCAAAAGTTTGGAGTCAGTAAACATGATGGTAAAGACATTTATAATGTAACAATTTTAAATAAATGCTGTTCTGTTCTTTTGAACTTTCTATTCACCAAAGAATTCTGAAAAAAAAAATATATATATTAAGCAGCAAAACTGTTTTCAACATTGAAAATAATTAAATGTTTTTGAACACCAAATTAGCATTACAGGAATAAATTAAATAAAAAAATATATTCAAATAGAAAATAGTTACTTTAAATTGTAATAATATTTCACAATATTACTCTTTTTACTGTATTTTTGATTAAATAAATGCAACCTTGATAAGCATAAGAGACTTCTACAAAAATGTTACCGACCCAAAAGTTTTGAGCAGATACTGAAAATTCAAAACCAAGACCCTCTATTATCTTCCATTAAAATTCAATGGAATCATTGTGATTTCTATAATATTAACCCATATATCATATAGCATACACTTTTCAGTTTAAAAAAAATCTAATCTAATGTACTGCAGATGAACTAGGATAGCTAAAGCAGTTATAGAAAAAAGCAGTTATTTCCAAATCTCTTTAAAAATTATGCTGACATGCACATACACACACACTGACATTTTATCCTTGGTTTGGAGCACAGGCGCTTTATGTGTGCGTAGGTGACACTCACTCTTTCATGTCTTTTGAAGGAGAGGAGTTGCTGGGGTGTGTGGCTGTGGCAGGGAGTGTGCTGCTGATTTTCTCAAGTGTGCAGGCTGTCCCGATGGCACGAACCACAAGGCCTGATTCTCCTTCCAGATCAAAACACTGTAGGTACCCCACCACTGCATTCCCTCCCATCTCCAGCACCTTCAGACCAATCTTCCTCTGCAATTCACCTACAACAGAAACACAAATGCATTTAGACAAACACCACATGAGCCAAGAAAATATTGACAGGAGTGTCTCAGACTGCACATGCAGATGTCTCTAGAGACACAGAAAGCAGTCTTCTAGTAAGTCATCTGTTAGCAGATGATCTTATCCAAAGCAACTTAAAGTACACTTAGTCAGAGTAGATCAATTGTGCTATCCAAAAGTCCTAAATCTAGGTTGGTAAAAGAACAGCATTTATTTGAAATAGATTTTTTTTTTACACTGTGGAAGTCTTTACTTTCACTTCTGTTCAATTTAATGCATCCTTGCTGAATAAAAGTATTATTTATATGTGCCGATTAGTCAGTATAAATTGGTAACCAACCACTGAACTAGCAGCCCTGCAGTTATCATGTGATCAATTCCATAAAAAAACGCTAGCACCTCTAGCAACATATCTAAACATTTGAAAATATGAATATCTTCTACATAGACTTTCAGTCGTTCATTCACACTGTTTGTGTATTAGTACCTGACATGAGAAAGATGAGTCTCTGTCTGGCCTCATTTGAAGCTCGAGGGGTTCTGATACGGTCGATCCACTGGTACTCTGGATCCTCGTTTACCACAAGCTCTTCCACAAAGCCATGTACCATAACGGCCCGGTAACATCGGGGAATGGAGGTTGCTGAAGAAAAAGAGAGACAGAACCAGAATGTGAGTGAAAATTCACTGAGAATGACAAAATAAAGACAGGAAAGAGAACAGAGCAGGGCTGAAAGTGGAGGAAACAGATCGTCAGGGGATAAAGAAAAGAAGTACAGGAAGAAATGGAAGCAGACGATCTAGATACTTACTACAGAAGAATTTAACCCCACATGAAGACTGTCTAAAGCGGTTCAGGTCGTTGAAGAGATCCACCTTCACCAGCACATTGATTTCCCCTCTTATACCTGAACACAAGCATGTCATCAGAACAAAACAAGTCAGAACTCCTTAATATTATAGGCTAACTTTGCTTGCGGATACCCACCATGTATAGTGTCATAGATGGGGAGCCAGCCAGAGATGACAGTAGCAGCTTCACTGCAGAGCAGTGGATCAATGTCGATGTACACCTTTCCTATGGCATCATTAGCGCTGTATGTGTCATGGTCAAGAACAGTTATCTGCAACGGCTCATCCTGCAAATCCTCATCATCCACCTAAGGGGTAAAGGAAAGATAAACATAGGGAATAGACTCTACAAAAATCCAACCTAAAGCAGGACAATTAGAAAGACCTTACCTCGAATTTGAACCACTCTGAATTCCACTGAGGATTCAGGGATTTGGGGTACACATCCGTTTTAAACGTTGTGTTTCCAAACTTTACCTGTGGAACAAAACTTCATAAGTGCAACTCTATGATAAAACAAGCGATATCCAACTGCATTTTAGGCAGCATTTTAATCTAATGACTTCATTAACAGACTGATGCTTGACTTACTTCCACAAAGGCGTCTGTGAGATCGCTGGCACGGTCCATGATGGGCAGGTGCCGCCCGGCAACAATCTTCGCCTTTAACTTCCCAGGCATTATTCATCTATTCAAACATACATGAACACAAACAGTTTGCACACTGGATAGAGGCAGAAAAAACCTGACCCATATCCATACACTGACAGGGATGTTTGAAACAGGTGATCACAACAGGTGCCTTTGACAGATTGGAGGGTGGACAGAAGAGCCAGAGACTACAGATGCAGACAGAAAGCCTTATATAAAATAAACACACACTCAAATAAATAATTAGCTCTATATAATTAGTATATATTAACATAAAATGTTCAATAGAAATAAACATCAATAGAATTTACATTTTTAGATTAGATTTTAAAATATTTATTTAAAATATTTAGTCAAACCTTTCTAATTATAAAATACAGGTAACGTAACATAACAAGATTAGTCAAAAAATAAACCAATTTTTGATTAATTTCCCACACATTCGCCAAAATAATCAATTACATTACCCATAATAAATGCACATATCTGCATTATTGCAGTCATCTTGTTCACTTAAAACCACAGCACTATTAGACATGAAAACATGATCTTTGCATAATATTGATACAATAATTAACATAACGTTACACGTAATGTAATTAACTTGTTATGTATAATATCTCTGGGTTCACCTTGTGGTTAGCACTAGCAGATTGTTTTTTTTTTTAATAAAATCACCGAAGTATTATATTACACTAGAACACAAAAACCATGCATCAAAGAAGTAATTCGACAATAATTCTTATATGTTGAACATACATGCATATCTCTGTATGGATCAGGCAGTAAGCAGTTCAGCTGCATTCACATTGTTTATACATCACAGCAGTATTATATTAGACACAAAGGCTTATTCATTGAATGATTTGGTTATAAACTGTTCAGCTAAATTAGATTATTTTAGTGTTTTTGATCCTGTCAGCTCACCAGAGTTTCGCCTTTGCGGTTTAATCTGACATTAAAGTCTCTCCATCGATCCTTGCGCCGGTTAAAACTCTTCTTCTGTCATAATTAGATCTCAGGAAGGCGCATCGTCGATTCTGTGAGCCATTTTGATCGCGATCATATCAAAATTTTGATGTTTATGCGGCTAATTATAAAAACAAATCCGGCCGTCAGATGAAACAACTCGCGCAGGATCAGGCGCATCGCTCGCGCAGGTGGGAGGGGCGAGAACGGAACGTCAGAGCACATCCGGGTCACGGACATTCACACCACTCACACGTGTGTTTTTGGGCCAGATGCGTGCTTAATTTTTAATATTATATTTTTCACTTTCATCCAAAGTTTTGGCCATTATATAATATCCATCTTAAATCTTAATAAAATAACTGCACACATCAGCGCTGAACCTTTCCCAAGTGTCGAGGATTAAAAGTCAGAGTCTTAAAGACTAATCCCATTGCATTCAGAGCCAAATAAACCAGTGGATGGTGCAGCTAGGCCTGTTATTATTAATCTACTATTATTACACACTGCTACCCCACTGGGTGATCCACTGCTATCCTGTGTAGCATGTGTAAACACATATTTTGTTAAGCATAAGCACTTAGGCATACTTGCACTTAATAAGTGGGTCATTCAAATATGTGTAGCTCATATACATATTATGTTGTGATATTTTGGAAAAAGTATTAAAAAGTATATATATATATATATATATATTATTAATTATTATTATTATTAATTGGACCATAGGCTAAATTGAATAAACAGCTCTGTTAGCAACAGATTTGATTAATCTCCAATGTTTTGTAATATTAGTTGGTTTGTCTCACAATTTAAAACATAACATCTTGGATGATACATTACAAAAACTGGAATAATAATATAGCCTACAAAAAAAAAACATACATAGATAGATATATACATATATATCTGTCTATCCAAAATCACCTTGTTCATGTAAAAACACAGCTGTATTAGACATGAAAACATGACCTTTGCATAATTTTAAGACAATAAATAAAAGTATACAAGTAATTAATATATGTCAAATATCTCTAGGTTCACCTCACTGTTCGCAGATTGGCCCATGCAGCTTAGTTTTTATAAAATCGCCAAAGAATTCACATTCAGAATGATTTCTTTTCCATCTGATGAATGATACAACATTGACAGCCAATCAGAATCTGTCCTGTTTTAAAGAGCTCGGCCATTTAAAGCGGCAAGTGACAAAACTGCGGTGCACGCTAAATAATAAACAGGACATTATCATCTGTTGTCAGGGAAGCTAATATAGTTATCATTATGGTTATCTTTATAGTTATCATTCTTGGTGTGAACGGGCCTTTAGGCCTACTGCATTACAGAAATGTTATGTTAGAAACATTAACCCTTACATAAGCAGGCATCACGTTACATAAAATCCACACCTGACTTATTGTCATCAAAGACTATTTTTGTGTGGATATGTATGAGTGACATCATTTGTGTGTACGCAGTTTGTATGTGTGTGTTAGCGGGACAAGTAGCATGTTTATGTGCTTCTGGATCAATTCGATATCTCGTAAATATCGGCTTAGTTTTAAATGAACCCTCGGATCAGAGGGATTTTCACCTCATTGAGCTGCCTCAGGTGGAAATATTGGATCACAAATGCATGGGGGATGCATGAGAGATATTCCTGACACCCCAAGCTGCCGAAACCATTCGCCCGTAGAGTCTGTCAGTCAGTGCCAGACAGGCGAAGCGGCAGAGAAATACATGGCCTGGGAAGCAGACATGCCTCAGCTCTCCGTATGGAAAGGTTCCTGAATAAATAGATTATAAACCTTCAACACAAAGTTCTTCCTCACTGAATCCTAAAGGACTTTTTGGTAAACGAATAACCTGCATGTAAAAGTTTGCGAGATCTCATGACCTGATTACAGATGAAAATGTATAACAGTCCAAATGGTCCTTACAGCAGCTTTTGTATTCAAAACAATCAAGAGTCAAGGATTTAGCTAAGTCAAGCACATTAGCACTTTATACAATACAGATTGTTTCAAAGAAGCTTCACGGTAATAAACAAGAAAATAACAATATTGATGTTATTTCAAAGTTCTTCAATTATGAAACAAATACAATTTCAGCTATAAAGCAGCTCTCAAAGACAATAGGTTTTTGATGTGAGAGGCCAACAGGGGATGTTTTTTTTTACTGAAGGATTATGAACTCGTATTTTGGCCACAAGCAATGGTTTAAAGTAAAAATGCCTTAATAATGGGTTTGTTTTTTACAAAGAAGCAGATTTTCGCTTCACGTGATGGTAACTGATGTACTGGAGTGGTGTGGATTACTTATGGATTATTGTGATGTTTTTATCAACTGTTTGGACTCTTATTCTGACGGCACCCATTCACTGCAGAGGATCCATTGGTGAGCAAGTGATGTAATGCTACATTTCTCCAAATCTGTTCTGATGAAGAAACAAACTCATCTACAGATGAGATCTTAGATGACCTGAGATTAAAGTTTCAGCATTTTTCATTTTTGGGTGAGCCATTCCTTTAAAGTACAATATGCGTTTAAAACACTGGGATAATATTTTAGGTCCTGGGTTGGTGGGCAAATGGTGTTTAAAATGGAGTATTTATGGAAGTGAGGTTTGCTTATGAACATGTGAGGGTGAGCAGGTGCTGATTGTTCTGACCTATGACTAATGGATGGAAACGTTTCCTTTATGCAATGTCTTGTTATTTGACTGTAATATATTTGCTTTAAAGAGGTGAAGACTTAATGACCCGGTGTGTCCTGTAATTTACAGATGTGTATGGCTGTCATTTTTAGATGATGGAGTTTTCGTTATACTAACCTGTTTGATTTCACAATTTCCCATTATAGGATGTGCCTCGTCTGCTATATTGCATTTGAGATGCACATAAAAATGTATTTTGAGGCATTTACTGTATTAGGCTTTGAATTGCTTTGTCCTTGTGGCGTAGGACACACACACACACACACACACATACCACCCAGTCCCTGATATGTTGAGGACAGCTGCCCATTCATTCTCATTCCTGTCTCTGTGAGCTAAAATTACAAAGCTGCTGCCTGTCACACATAAAAACAATTGTCTCTGTCCTTTGTGCTTTCAGAAGCTGTCTTGACCCACGGGCAACACCTCAGGTAACACACGTCTCTGTGTCAGCGACATCTCTCAATGCAGATCAAGGGATTTATTTAGTTTAGTATTGTGATTGCAACTATTCATAATTGTTTCTTTTTATTTTTGTTTATACCTATTTGATTTTACAGGTTTCACAATGGCGGACGAGTAAGTGTTTTATGCATTATGTTTTGTGAACATTGCCTGAACAAACATCTTTGTATATTTCTTTATCTGATAATATTTACTTCTCTTTCCTCTTTGCAACCACCAATAAACATAAAATCTGCAGCAATGTAAGTAAATAGTCTACAGTATATGCAACTTTTAAGACTGAAATTAGAGCAATAATTAGTTAAAGGGATAAAAGCTTTAATAACATTATACAATAATTTTCTGATAAGGATAATGTGATTTATAGTGTGTATTTGTATTCAAATTTTTACTTTAATTTTTGTATATCATCAATAGCCTCCTACTCCATTGCCCCCTCGAGTGCTAGCCAAGGTATTCAACAGCATATTGTGATTACGATATTGTGAAATGCACATTTATATCTACATTGTTAAATGACAGAATATAATGCATAAAAATTAGGATTAAACTTGTTTACATTTTTTTTTTTTTTTAGCCGAAATCTAAGATTTCTGCATCTCGAAAACTCTCCCTGAAGGTATGATAGTGGTGTGTGTGTGTGTGTGTGTGTGTGTGTGTGTGTGTGTGTTTTCTATATTTTGAGAACTCAGTAAATGTGCATGTGAACTGATTGCCAGTATGTTTTTTTGTTGCTGTTTAAACCTACAGAATGCCTATTTACAGTACATTCTGTTTTCTCAGATCCTTTTGCTCCAAAGAGCCATGGAGGAGCTGGAACAGGAGACGGTCAGTCGAGATGAGGACAAGGTGAAATATCTGAGCGAGAAGCTTCCGCCTCTTCAGATAACTGGCCTCTCAATGGATGAGTTGCAGGTTAGTGAAAAGACAACTTCATTAACATATACAGACACTGACCAACTTGTAAAAAGCAAGTGAGTTTTTCTTTCTATATTTGTAGGAAATTTTAATAATTATAATGTTTATCATATATTTACTTCAAATAATATTTATATTACTGTTTTAACACACTTGACTGAATTTATGTTTCTCATGAAGCTGGAATCTAGTCAAAGGTCAACTACACTCTAAAAAATGCTGGGTTAAAAAGGGACAAACCCAGCTATCGAGTTGTTTTGACCCAGCGGTCAAACCCAACCCAACCCAACCGCTGGGTCAAAACAACCCAATAGCTGGGTTAGTCCCTTTTTAACCCAGCATTTTTTAGAGTGTAGTCAACATTCCATTTGTGTTATTTTAGCAATTTGCTGACTTCCACAAATCATTAAAAAAAAACATGTTAAATAGTAATACTAGTCATTTTGTAATAATTTTGTATGTGTCCAGAAACTGTGTCGGCAACTTAATGCCAAAATCGACGTAGTGGATGAGGAGAGATACGACTTTGAGGCCAAAGTGACTAAAAACAACAAAGATGTGAGTAATGTACCTTTCCTAAACTTGCACTAATAACAGATGACAGTTTCTGTAATTAACAGTGGCTGTGTCTGTAAAAGATCCAAGAGCTGAAGCTGAAGGTGCAAGATTTAGGAGGGAAGTTTAAGAAACCTGCCCTGAGGAAGGTGCGTGTGTCTGCGGATGAGATGATGAGAGCGCTGCTGGGCTCCAAACACAAGGGCTCCATGGATCTCAGAGCCAACCTCAAATCTGTGAAGAAAGAAGACATTAAACAAGAGAAGGTACACTTGCATGCAATGTGTTTATCTCACCAAAATGTGAAGTCACATTACTATGGAAGCTTGATTCCACCATGGAATATAATTTTTTTTTAAATAAAGTAATTGTGACTCTTACTATCTCACAAGTCAGACTTATTTCCTCGCAATTCTATGCATTGTGACATTACTTTCATGACAGTTAAACTCATTTTCCCTCTTAAATCTAATGCATCCTTTTTAGATATTTCACTTTTTCTTTAATTCCTGTTATTCTTAAAGGTGATAATCATTATAATATAATATAACTTTTGCATTACATTATGGAGAATAGGGCCAAATATGCCCATTTGCTATAAATCATCCTTGATAGGTTTTTAGAGATTCAAGAGAATACAGGAAACCTATTTACAGTTTTTCAATTATCAGTAACTGCACACTTGATTTCTGTTCTGTCAGGTTATGTCGTCGGAGGTGGGCGACTGGCGTAAGAATGTTGAGGCCATGTCTGGTATGGAGGGCAGGAAGAAGATGTATGATGCTGCTGGAGGAGGACAGTAATAGGAGTGTATATAAGAGTGTGTATAACTGTGTATATGTATGCGTGTGCATTTGTTATCAGTGACGTGTAAAATCAAAATGAAGAAAATTACCTGAAACCAGTCACCAGTAAAAAATAAACAATATGCATTATTACAAATACAAATCAAAAGAAAGCTTCTAACTAGGCCTATATGAATATGGAATTGTTTAATGTTACTTGCTATTTGCCCATTTAAGGTTAATAACATTTTGATTGTGCTAAAATTGTGTGATTTATTATAACAGTAGGCTGTCATGATATATTTAACACATACTGGATGGAGAGAACTTCACAACCTTGTGTGAATGACAGTTTGGGCTCCTCTTACATATCAGGGTGGTGAGGTCACGTTGACAACTGACTCATTCAGATTATTCACACTGTGTGACTGACTGTGTGTTTGTGCTCAAGGACAAGAGAAGTCAGTGTGTCCGGCAGTGATTTTTTTGGCAACACCTGTCTGAGGGTGACAAAAGAGACGAGTTATTGACGTGTAATGCATCCTGGTTTGGCAGGCACACTGTATGAACAATGGTGGAGAAAGAATAGTTTATCACCTCAAAACAGCATGATGAAACTTCCATAGTACTCTTAATATTTCTGCAGTACAAAGTGTGTATTATGGACAGTATGCAAATATTCAGCAATACCTTTTTATTGACTCATTTTTTGTGATTAGACTGCATGTGCAAAGGGTTGAGACATTTTTTACATATAGGCTAATGCAGGGGTGCCTAAACTCGGTCCTGGAGGGCCGGTGTCCTGCAGAGTTTTGCTCCAACCCCAATCAGACACACCTGAACCAGCTAATCAAGCTCTTACTAGACATACTAGAAACTTTGTAGCAGATGTGTTGAGGCAAGTTGGATCTAAACTCTACAGGACACTGGCCCTCCAGGACTGAGTTTGGGCACCCCTGGGCTAATACATTATTATCATCAATAATGATTAAAAATGCAAAATAAGTTGTTTTTTTTTTGTCTCAAAAAATTTGAGATGACAAATAGATTGTTCACAAGTTTGGGGTCTGTAAGAATTTTGTTTAATATTTTTGAAGGAAGTCTTGCTCACCAAGCCTGCATTTACTCAATCTTAATATTTCTGCAGTACAAAGTGTATTATGGACAGTATGCAAATATTCAGCAATACCTTTTTATTGACTAATTTTTTGTGATTAGACTGCATGTGCAAAGGGTTGAGACATTTTTTACATATAGGCTAATGCAGGGGTGCCTAAACTCGGTCCTGGAGGGCCGGTGTCCTGCAGAGTTTTGCTCCAACCCCAATCAGACACACCTGAACCAGCTAATCAAGCTCTTACTAGACATACTAGAAACTTTGTAGCAGATGTGTTGAGGCAAGTTGGATCTAAACTCTACAGGACACTGGCCCTCCAGGACTGAGTTTGGGCACCCCTGGGCTAATACATTATTATCATCAATAATGATTAAAAATGCAAAATAAGTTGTTTTTTTTTTGTCTCAAAAAATTTGAGATGACAAATAGATTGTTCACAAGTTTGGGGTCTGTAAGAATTTTGTTTAATATTTTTGAAGGAAGTCTTGCTCACCAAGCCTGCATTTACTCAATCAAAAATTCAGTAAAAACAGTAATATTGTGAAATATTATTACAATTTCAAATAACGGTTTTCTATTAGAATATTAGAAATTAAATTAGAATTAAATAAATATTAGGCTTGAATTTAATTTAGTAATTTATTCACACGTTCCTTCAGAAATCATTCTAATATGCTGATCAGCTAATATGCTGAAACATTTCTTACTATTATTATTAAAACACTTATGCTGCTTAATATTTGTGGAAACCATGACACTTTTTTTCAGAATTCATTATAAAGTTAAAAAGAGCAGCATTTATTTGAAATTGAATTTTCTGTAACATTACAAATGTCTTCACTGTCACTTCTGATCAATTTAATGCGTCCTTTATGAATAAAAATATTAATTTGTTAACTGATGCATTATACATAGTTTCACACATTTCTTTTAATGTAGGCTGCATCTATTCAGTGCTATGCAGTTAGAAATACACGAATATTCCATTCTGAATGCACAAACAACACTGATAATAGACTTCAGCCCTCCTCTAAACATGTCAGTTTAAACAATTGAGTTAGATAATGAGTGTTTCTATCTTTGTACTTTGCACTGACAATGTGGTGAGCTCAGCTGACTGTAGACCTGAGGATGCATGCATACACAACTCCAAATAAATGCACAGACGCGAGCCTTTGCTAAATATAGCCCTCCATATAAAATTAAAAGGCATTTGTAGAATTTAAGCATGCTCAGAGGGAAGCCAGTCTCCTGGTCTTATTTTAACCCTTCACAAGCTCATACCAACAGATGGAGGGCCCTCATTTAACTTTGTAGACGCTCTGGAATTAGGTGCTGTATTTAGATGTACGTTACATTTTGGTGGAGTTTTTTTTTTTTTGTCATTATACAGTTTGAAAACACTATATATGTTAAATGCAGTGTCTGATTTAAAGTGGTGAGCTTTCCTTTTAAAACTATTTTAAACATTCTCCACAATTTATAACTGCTGTAACGTTACATGGAGACTTGTCGGACACAACGGGTGAGTGACAATATTTGTCCACTTTAAAGCAAATGCATGTTTTTTTTCATGCAAGTTTTTTTTTTTTACCTTGAATTATCAGTTTTAAAATCATTCTGATGGTACACTGACTTTTAATAAGGCGAATGGCTTTTGTTTCTTTCCAAACATCTTCTCTGGTAGTGGGATTATTTAAAACGAATTCCGCAACCAGGGAGGATTGCTTTACGGCAGCAACAAATGCAAATGGTTGTGCTTGAAGGGATTCAGCTAAAACTACTGGGCATGCGCACATCAATCGTAATTTTTGTCAGACTGTACAACAATTACTGTTTTTGCATTATTGTAAGGGGTAGGTTTAGACATTATTAAAACACACGTGTACAGCGATCTACTGTAATTACGACAGTGAATTCCACTCGTTTAACTGTAGGGGGCTCCAGAGTCGAAAAACACAGAACCGGTGGAAAACTGAATGCCGTTTCAAAGCAGTTCAAGCATGGAAAGCTTTTCATTTTTCCAAAAGAAATGTACCCGTTTTCACTTTAACCAAATCATTTACATTTGCAGTACTGAGAATCCTCCTGCGGTAATGAGAAATGTTCTTTGAGGTTTTGGTCTAGTTATTTATTACAGTAACGATGCACATTTACAGGGATTAACCTACGTAACAATGGAGTGATGGAACACAAGAATGATGAAGCTAACATGCCAACAGACAGAAAATAATAGAAGAATAATAAACATCAAAAAGTTTATATTGGCCGGAAAGAAGTACAGTACGTAATGCTAATTAATATATTTTATTAATGCTCAAAAACAGGTGATGCTGATATTAATTATATAACACACTGAAGAAATCTGAAGAAACATTTTATTTTAAGGTTGTTGGTGATCTGCATAAATGAGTTAAAGGTCATTTCCATTTTGCCGCATACAAAATGTGGAAAAATAAATAACTTGATTTTTAAGTAACACACTATGTGAATGTCAGATTTGTTTTTACAAAAAAAAAAAAAAAGCCCACCAAAAAACAAACCAACCGCAAGAAAAGACTCTAAAAACAGTGCCAAATCCCTACACAAAACAAGAGCGTACAGTAGATCTGATTACTTCTCAATTACATACAGCAGAAGGCACTTTTGAGCGAGCATGTCTTATCTCAGTTTTCAGTGGGAAAACTTTGCATGTAATTCATCAGAGTACAAACTCATAACAAACCAAATAAGAACCCTATGGAAAAGAGCTGAAATTGATTGTGTGTTTGATGAACATTAGGATTGTTTCAAGTAATACTGTACAGGGTTGAATCAGTCTAAATCAACAGGTTTACTCACTGGAATGTGTCATGAAGCTAAAAAACGCTGGAAAATCCCTTTCATTTGTACAAAAAGAGCATGTTCAGCTTTAAAACACCTTCAATAGCACTACAAAATGACAAATATCACAGAAAACATGGCTGGGTCATTTCATACCCTCCTTCAAAATACATTTAATTTTGCATAACGATAATTAAGCCTTGAATGAAGGTACTATGATCTATGACAATTAAGCACATCTAATACAAATAATTTTCATGTATTGCATTACAGTAACAATAATATGAAGACATTTTTTATTTTTAAATCAGCATAAAGGCCAATGCTACCATGACACATACATACTTTGAATTTAATATGGCTATTTGTCTGCATTACAGTAATGAGAATTTGGTGTACAATGTGCTTAATTTTTATGAAAATTACTGAAAAATTATTATTTTAACAAAATGTAATTTCTTTTGTATTTTGAGGATGATATATGACCAAGACGTGTTCTTGACAGGCTTTGTGAGATTGACTTGAAAACACAACAGCATTTCTAACCTGAATGAATTGACTTTCTTAGACCAACACGCTCTGTGAATATTGCACATCTCTTTGGTTTTGGCCACTGATTCTTTCAGTCCCTAAGAGGTCACACAGCATAAAACATATGTAACAATGAGCAAAGTCAACCCTCACCCAAGACACTTACCTACCTGAATAAATACACATTTTCTCAGTATATACATCTCATTGAACTTCACATTTCTGTCTGTTAGAATAGAAAACTCAGCCAGACACGACTGAAGGCATTTTATTGACCTGGAAGTGACAACAACACCAAAGAGATGCTGAAGCCATCAATAACTTATAACTTTTTTTTTACTCTTGATAGCATAGCTAGCTTTGGAGAAACATTCCAACTTTGGAAATGATCTGTAGAGGTCTGGATGCAACAGTGTTACACAACTCATCTTCAACCCAAACATCACAGACGTCTTTGTCCTGAGTCTCTGTGTGTTTCCATTAAACGATCACCTCACATTCACCTTCAGTCAGATGTGATCTGGAACACATCTGGAATGTCCTGAGGTTTAAAGTGCCATGGTAACCGCTGATCAGCAGCGGCGAGACTGTTGACATGCTTACGTGTTGCGCAGCATCTGGCGGTTCCACATTCCACGCTTTGAGTGAAAGTGATGGAAGAAGTTCCTCAGGTAGAGTCGTTCCACCTCCAGCCCACCCTGAAGGATCCTTGAGACCACAGAAAACAGAAAGCACTTCACACACCAAATAATGTTTGTTTAGCATTAGGGATATTACAGTTCTGGCCGTCACGAAAAGCTGAATTATTTTCACATTACAGGCAATAACCTATAAATAGCCAATATGAACCCTTGTGTGCCCTTATGGACATTTCTGTCTTTTTCAGTTTTGTAATTTTGTCTGTGTTAATGCCAACAGCATAAATTTTGGCACAAGGGTGTATTTTTATTAGAATTTTAAAGGGGTCATATGATGCGATTTCAAGTTTTCCTTTCTCTTTGGAGTGTTACAAGCTGTTCGTGAATAGATAAGATCCCTAAAGTTGCAAAGACTAAAACTCGTCCACGCCCTCCTAAAACGCCTCATTTAAACACGCCCCCACATGTCTATGTCACTGTGTGGGAAGATTTGCATAACACCTCCCAAATGTTCACGCAAAGAAAGAAGGCGTAACTTTGATTCTCGCTGTTGTATTGTTGTCACCGTGCCATGTTGTGGAGACGCCGTGTGTTTTGTTGTGAAAGCGAAACTACTTTGTTTGGTCTTCCAAAAGAGGACACGACTTATCAGTGGTTAAGCAGTATTTACAACACTGTTCCAGAACAGTTTAACCCAAATATTCAGATGTGTGCAACGCATTTTATGGAGGACGAAGACTGTTTCCTGGGAGAGTAGCCGCCGGTGTTCCGGTGAATTCAGTTCCCGTTTCCCCTTCGGCGCGCATGCTGACCACAGTCTATGATGCTGACAAATAATGCTGACTCACAGCCTGAAGGTACGTTTTCATATTTAAAGGATTTGCCACTGTTGATTCAAACGCGAGTTTTGAGCAGTGTAGAGTAGCGCTTGTTGTTTCTCCGATCACAAATGCAGACATGGTTTTATGTTTACGCGGCGCGATGCAACGCAACACGTAAAAAGACAGTACCAAAATAATGTTATTTTTAGCAACATCAAATGACCCCTTTAATATTTCACCAAATCTATATTACATTAGGTACACAAAAATGTCCCCACTGAACCCATTAAAACTGCAATTTTGGGTCCCAGGGCCATTTAACTATAGAAAAATGCAATCTTTGTTATCAGGCTTTCATTCTGTTGACAACGCTTCAAAATGTACATTTTTACAATTTTTTTTTTACTAAATGGTGCCATTTTCTCAGGTTTGGCCTATAAAGCAAACTCTCACTTTTTTGTTCTTTCTGTTTTTGCTGTATTTTAGAGCCAATTGGATAAATTGCTTGAGTGTGTGGGTATGGATGTCAGAGTGTGGTTTGCATGTGTGTACTAGAAAATTGTGTGTGTCTGTGTGTGTACTACTGTAATGCTTGAGAGAGAGAACAATTATACTGTACTGCAAATCACAAATCCCACCAGTGTATACCAGCAGAGCTTTGCTGGCAATCTAATTGAAAAACTTACTAAAAGCTCATTTTTTGACATATCAACCTCAAATTTGGAACACAACTTGTTTAGATTTATGGATTTGATTTTCTTACATGTTTTTTTTAAATATATATTTAAAAAAAAGTTAGCTCATAAATCATTTTCATAAACTAAAACCTCTAACTTTTATTTTTTTTACTTCAGCAATAATCAACCAAGGGTCTTCATTATAATGAGAACAAATGTAAGCTTACAATTTTCATGACAATTTTTTGGCATGGACATTTTGGTCCTCTAAGGACCACAGAGTAACTTTTTTAAATTGACACACAAAGGTTAATATCCTAGACAAGGCCAGTTTATTTATATAGAACATTTTATACTGTAAATGATGGTAATTCAAATGTTTTTACATAAAAGTGATTCAAAATAAAAATGTGCATAGAAATAAATAAATAAAATATTTTTTACTATTTTAGTATAAGTTTATACTATAAAAAACTATTATATATTCAGTTTTAATTTTATAAAATCTAAAAACTAATAAATGATTAATGTTTTATGATATTAGTGTATTGTCTCATGACTGACCTGTCCAGTAGTTCCCAGTCCTCTCCGCCCCAGCGGTCAGTGAATTCTTTGGTGTTCATGCCCCCAATGGAGTCCAGGTCTGATTTATAAATACCCAGAAGACCAAAGCCATTGACCTCCCAGTAACCTGCACATTACCAACACAACTGTTTTCAACATTGATAACAATAAGAAATGTTTTTTGAGCACTAAATCACCAATAGAATGATTTCTGAAAGATCATGTGACACTGAAGACTGGGGTAATGACTGCTGAAAATTCAGCTTTCTTTCAAAAACATTTAAAAAATCTTATGAACCCCAAACTTTTGAACAATAGTGTACGTGTTGATATACAGTAATCTAATTCTATGTTGTATATGATGGTGCTATGAGGTTATCTTGTGTTTGCAAGACTGTACCATCAGGCTCTAGGGGTGTAGCGCCACAGTTCAGTCTCATGACTATCGGAGCAAAGGCCATGTGTCTCTCCACACAGTGTTTTCTCACAGTGTCGATGAAGCCAGGAGGGAAATTAATGTGCAGATCACAAAGAAACACAATGCTGTGATCATCCTGAGAAAGAGACAGACCTTTATAAGCTGCAACTGAGTGACATCCATAATCTTGCATTAGTTCTGCCTTCTTTTTCACTGAAGATCCTGCCATGCTTTGAACAAGTATTTAAGCCTTTTTTTGTGTAAGCACGGTGCGTGCTTTTGTCTTAAACTTACAGAAATGAGGTCTATTCCTGCCTGCAGTCCTGCTGATCTCTCAAAGTTTCCACTTAACTTGAGGTACTGATACCTGAAATGGGATAAACAATAGAAAGGAACTCAAAGTGGGGTCTCGTTTTACAAAGCTGTAGTAAAGTGATTTTACCACAGGTTAAAGGGGTCATATGATGTTGCTAAAAAGAACATTATTTTGTGTATTTGGTGTAATGAAATGTGTTTATGCAGTTTAAGGTTAAAAAAACACATTATTTTCCACATACTGTACATTTTTGTTTCTCCTCTATGCCCCGCCTTTCTGAAACGCGTCGATTTTTACAAAGCTCATCGG